>NW_007734767.1:70050-81110 GCF_000696425.1 Galeopterus variegatus
GTGAGCGGGAACCGGTCTCCACATGGGATCTGAACCCTTGGCGGGAGCGCTACCGCGCTCCCAAGTGGCGCACTCTCCAGTGCGCCACCGGGCCGGCCCCCCTTTGCCCATTTTTTAATTGTGTATTTATTTATTTATTTTGCTACTGAGTTGTATGACTTCCTTATATATTTTGGATATTAACCCTTATCAGATATATGGTTCGTGAACATTTTCTTCCATTCCGTATGTTGCCTTTAAATTTTTTTTTTCTTTGCTTTGCAGAAGCTTTTTAGTTTGATGCCGTCCCACTTGTTTATTTTTGCTTCTGTTTGTGCTTTTGATATCGTATCCAAAAAATCCTGTCCAAGACCAATATATTTGAATTCAGGGTGAGCAAGAGCTCATCAATAAACTGGCTCTCTTTTACATGAATGTACTGTATTTATATTGGAAAATAATTATTAGAATTAATTTTTTCACAAGGAGGATTAATCACCTACTGGAAATGATGTTAATTTTTATTAAGTGCATTTCCTGATTTTATTATTATTTTATTCAGGAGTCATTCTAACTTTGTCAAGATTATTAATTATTATTCATAACCTTAGTGTTGTAAATATTATTTATTTATTGACTACTGAAAGAACACCCAACTCTAAAAACACTGTATTCCAAATCCATATACACATATTTACCATTTTATTCCACGGAATCCATTTTATATGAATGATGTAAAATGAAATGAAGTGAAATTATTTTTAATTTTAACTACACTCAAAAGTCATCATTCATAGTTGAAAATAGATTTACCAATGAAAATACATTTTTTTCTCCACTTGAGGTTAATTCAATCTGTCTATAACATTTCTATTTGTGACCTACTTAAAATATGAAAGAGCCATTTACCATAAGTACCTACAGGAGATGTGAAAATTAAACTGTAAAAGAAAATACACAGGTCATAACATCTTAATTTTGAAAGTGTTGATTCTTAGAAAAAAAATACCAGGATTAATACATGGATTACTAAATAAGTATATAATCTTATTTTTTGAATCTAACTTTTGTTGATAAATGAAAAATACGTGCCTTATAGGGGCATATTGTAATGGTGTCATATAAAGTAAGCATTCCTTGAAGAAGTTTATTTTTATTCAGTACATGTGTACTTCATGCTTGTTAGCTGATAATTCATTACTTCTTTGTATTTTGGTAATGCTCTTTGAAATGATCTTGCTGGCTGATATAAGAGAAAGGTGAAACTGCTTTCTAAGTGAAGAATCAGTTAAATTCAAAAGAAATACATCTTTAAAACAATTCCACACAGCTTTGCATGATTGATATGGTATCAGATTGATACATAGACTTAGTAATAAATCTGAACAAGAAAGAATATGCCTTTGACAACAAAAATCCATTGTTATTAATAATTATAGTTTACTGGGCTTATGAATATTACCAGACATGTGAAAGTTGTAAGATTTCTAAGTATTTAAAACAAAAATGCAGATCTCTTTATGAACTTAAAGTGTCTGATACATTTGTTTGAAATGTACATGTTTGCAGTATATTGGAGGAATTGAGGCACACTCCATTGATTGTTACCCAGTATAAGAAACGCCCCTCAATATTATCATCTCACCCTGAAGGAATGTCAATACTATCAATATGTATGTTCTGATTTCCAAAATAATTTTGCAGAGTTTATCTATTTACAAGCAAATATATCTCATATTTGGTGAGAGAAGATAAAGAAAAAAAAAAGCTGGTGTCACAAGTTGAAGCAAAACCAAAAAAGTTGAAGCAACTATTGTTTAAACCTGAAAAGAATCCTATTGTTGAATATTAATTCTCATGCATGAGTTCTCACTTAACTTGCATGTAGCTATGTGTCAGATAAAGCCTCTCTCTTCCTGCCTTTCAAACATTCATGATCTTGCACAGAAACCTACCTGTACACATGTACTTACATTCTAGCTTTATAAGTGCTATAATAGAAGTACAGTCGGCCATGCATATCCTTGGGATCCACATTGTGGACCCAACCATATATCCAAAGAAAATAAAATCAATATATCAGAGACACCTGCAGTCCCAAGTTCATTGCAACACTACTTCTATTAGTCAAAGACGGAACCATCTAAATGTCCATCAACAGATGAATGGATAAAAAAATGTGGTCTATATACACAAAGGTATACTATTCAACCATAAAAAAAAAATAAAATAAAATCCTGTCATTTGCAGCAGAATGTGTGGAACTGGAGGCCATCATGTTCAGTGAAGTAAGCCAGGCACAGAAAGACAAATACAGCAAGATCTCATTCATGTGTGGAATTAAAAAAAAAAAAAAAAAGATTCTCATGGAAGTAGTGAGTATAATAATGGTTATCAGAGGTTTGGAGAGGGAAGGGGATGGGAGGAGGTGAAGAGGTAGATTAAAGGGTACAAAGTTACATGTACATAGGAAAAATAATTTCTAGAGTTTCAAGCTGATTATAGCTAATGTTATCATATTGTGTATTTCCAAATAGCTAGAAAAAAGAGGATTTTGAACTGTGTAATCACCACAAAGAAAAGATAAATGTTTGGGTGATAGATATGCTACCTACCCGAAACAAATCATTGTACAATATATACATGTATTGAAACAACACACTGTATCCCACAATTGTGTACAATTAAAAACAAATTTAAAAACTAAAAAAGAAAAAAAATATTCAAATAAACAACAAAAATTATAATGCAACAATTAAAATAAAACAAATATAAAAACAATACAGTATAGAAACTATTTACATAGCATTTACCTTGTATTAGAGATTATTTAAAATATCAGGAAGGATGTGCATAGGTTATATGCAAATACTATGCCATTTTATTTAAGAGACTTGAGCTTCCAGTGATTTTGGTATTCACAAGGATCCTGGAACCCATCCCCTGCAGGTATGGAGGGAGGACTGTGTATACAAGGAATGGTGGTGGCACAATGCATGGAATAAATACTTATTTTTGGAGGATGTGATCAGAACGGATGATTGTTTCTTCTGAGTCTTAGGGGAACACAGATATTAAAGAATACTTTCATTTCATGAAGAGGAGTTATTGAGATGGTTCTAGTGAGAATATTTCAGACAATATGGGAAGGGCATTCTAGGCATTAGAAAAAAAAGTATACAAAGGCACAAACAAGAAAAAGCAGTATATGGCATTCAGGTAAAGCTGTAATAAGGAGATAGAAAGAAATAGAAATGGAGAAGTTATTGGGGCACTCAATACAGAGGGCCTGTATGCCATGCAAATAAATTTATTTATTTATTTTTATTTTAACTTTGACTTGTACATGTTTGTAAGGTACAGTGTTAAACTTCTCACTGTGCAACGGAGACACAAAATAGATTACTCAAAGCAACATGAATGCAATGAGAAGTAGGCAGGACTACACCTCAGCAACTCATCTGTTAGAAGTAGAAAACTGGGTACAGCCCCGATTCAAAGTTAGCTTATTCTTTTCATTGTAAAGACAGGAAGTTTCACAAGAAAAATCAGTTGATTCAATCATTTCAAAAGGACACAAAGGCATGGGCACTGAGACAAAAGTCATCTATTGCTAAGTGTAGCTTAAACAAAGGAAACTAGAAACATCATTTAAATTAACAACGTGACATTCCAAAGTACAATTTCTGAAAAGCTAGGTTGATCAAACCGTGATCATCACTTAACCCAAAATATAACTTCTCCTTAAATGATTTAAGCAAAAGTTACATTCTTATGATTAAATCTAATTGTCTCTAAAGTTTCCATCGACAAACAGCTTACCCATAGCAAACATTTTTTCACATTTTTCTCTACAGAAATTCTTTAAAATCTCTTAACAAGATCAGTCTGTCAACCACTTGTTAGCTCTAAAATCATTAAAGTATACAATCCCATACCTAAACAGTGGTTAGAGTTAATTAGATGGACTATTAGCCTCTAGCTGTGGGCTTTTGCCCCCTGGCCAAGGACTTCTGATCCATACATGCATTACCTAAAAACCCTATACTAAAAATCAACTGAGAATCAACATATACTTGATTGGAATTGATTAGATAGGTTTTGCCCACTGGCTGTGGGCTTTTGTCCCTTAATCAAGGACTTTTGTCCCATACATCTATTACCTAAAAACCCTATACTAAAAATCAACTGAGAATCAACATATACTTGATTGGAATTGATTAGATAGGTTTTGCCCACTGGCTGTGGACTTTTGTCCCTTAATCAAGGACTTTTGTCCCATACATCTATTACCTAAAAACCCTATTCTAAAAATCAAATGAGAATCAAGATTTCTAACCCTCTACACAGTGTGTTTCAATGCATGCATATACTGCACAATGATTCACGTAGGGTAGATAGCATAGTATTGTACCCATTAGTCCACTACATCTCCTCCCCCCCACACTTCCCCACCCCTGGCCTCTGGTAACCATTATTCTTCTCTACTTCTATGAGAACAACTTTTAATTTTTTTTCAGATTCCACATAAGAGTGAGATTATGTGGTATTTGCCTTTCTGTGCCTGACTTAACTTCACTTACCATGACTGTTTCCAGTATGGAGAGCTAATAAGGGATAATGTAGCTTTTAACCATATTCCCTAAAGAATTTCCAAGTTCTTAGAACTACTTTGTGCATAGACTTCTGAAATTTTAGTGGAAATCAAGTAGCAAACACTTATACATGTTTTATCGCACATTAAACTCAATGTTACTACTTCTGAAAGATTGACCTGAAATTTTAAAAAAGAGCAATTTTTTAATCTTCTTGGGTAGCATGGAAGGAATGACATCAGAACTCACATTTCTAGGGTGTTAAGGTTTTCTAAACAAATTCTTAACAATGACATCTTTACCATCTTAGCTAAGATGGGCAGTCAATTCTAACTTGAAATTCTCAGTGAGTCTTCCCGTCCTTGGCAAATATTGTATGATATCCTCCATCATATGTACTTCTTGCAGTCAGAAAATGAGTTGAATATTGAAGGATAAGATTGAAATATTCTGTCAACTTCAAAAGCTTGGGAACTTAAGAATGACGTTTCAGAATGAAGAAAACATGTTGTCTTTCCTTAAGACTTTGAAAAAATTATTATCATTCTTATAAAATTCAAGTCTAGAGTGCAATCAATCTACCTTCCAATATTCAATGTTATTATGACATTCTTCATGTGCTCTTTTAAAGTCTTTACCCAATTATTAACCTACATTAAAGCAATGTTACACATTACAGGATTTAGAGAAAGAGAAGGGTGTTCTTTTGATCCATGATGTAAATGAAGGATGATTTGTCGCATAGAAGTTCTGGGGCTGCCCAACTTTCATATCAGTCATCTAAAAAGGCAGAATACTATCACCCTTCTTAAATAACCATTCATCAGTGGATGAGTATTAGCTGCCTATCACATGCTTAGCTCTATATACTAGGCTCAGTGAAAAGTTCAAAGCAGGGAGAAAACATACCATATGCTTCTATAAACTGGAGAAGCTTATGCACTGGCCGAGAAGGCAATATATGTATTCATGAAAATCCAGACAACAACACAAGATATGTAGGTGAGTTAATGTAGTATGGATGATCCTATGGAAATGATCCTGTGGAAATATATGTAGCTTAATGATTTCTTCTATGAACCATCACTTTTCTTTCACTGTTGTTCTTTTTGGAGATAACCTAATACCTTCCTTAAGGGGATATTGTAAAGATAAATGGACTAAACTTTGTCATGGGGTTTGAACTCGAAAAGAAGAAGGCAACAGAAGAGTACAATGAAAAGGAACTTATAAATCAGAGCTGCATTTTTTATAATGAAAAGAGTAATAAATCGTTCTTTTGTTTACTTTCATTTTCTTCAGTACTTAACGACTAAGCTTTTTAAAATACCTGGTGCCTAAGCTGGAAAAAACTAAGTGAATTGACCTGAAACATCTTACTGCACAAGCTTTTTAAAAAAACATAGTGACTATTTGGAGCCCTGTCTTTATTTTAAAAAGGACCTTTAATAAACAGCTTTAGCACTGGTCTCTAACAATAGAGAAAAGCACTGATTGTATCTATATGTCAGTAACTGCAAGACATTATTTTATGGGGGAGGAGGGGAAGAAAATGGTTTGCTTTTAAATTTTTTGAATGTTCTAAAATATCTTTTCCATCAGGATCGTCTAAGAGTGTTTACCACTTCCTCTTTTAAATTACTTACACAGCGACTTCTTTTTCCTCCTCGGGGTGATATTCAAGGACCTAAGCCTAATACCTCCAACAGTTCTTTTGATTACTTAGGAAAAATGATTCATTTGAACCAGGTATGTGGTTGTGAACTTGATATTTATTTATTATTTTTGGCAGCTTAAGTTGTGTGTTCCACATACATATCAACTTCAGGACTTTTAAATGATGTCTTTGAGTTTCACATTTTTAAGCATAAGGGCTTTAATTTATATGTGCTGGAACTGAAAAGCTTCTCTTTCTTTAATCCTTCCTATTATTCCTCCTTCCTCCTTTGTTTCCTTTTTTCCTTTCTTCATTTCTTTCTCTTTCATTCCCTTTTGTAATCATATGAAGAATATTGATTAAATCATATTATTCAGTAGACAACACATTATTAAACATTAACCTGTGTAAAGCCCCCTCCTGTCTATTTGTACTTCCATTTATTCATTCACTCATTTAATCATTATTTTACCTTAATTTTCCACTTTCATTCCTCCTTTTTTTATAGGCAATTATTATCATGAGTTTATAGTGTATATTTCTAAATTTGTAGGCATGCTTTGAAAATGTATGTTGTTATTTTGGCTGCATGCCTTTGTAATTTACGTAAATGGAGTTAATTCTAATTAATTATAGTTAACACTGGCATAGCACTTTCCATATGCCAGACACCGTTCTAAGCACCTTTACTTGTACTGACTTATTTAATCCTTGCAACAGCCTTATGATGTACATAATATTTATTTTATTTTTAGAAATATTTTTGTTATTTACATACATAAAGTAATGTAGACAACCTTAGGAGAATGTTTCTAGATAGAGGGTTTGCTCATGACTAAAGAAAACTACACCTGGTTAGCAGGATTTATTTGTTTGCAAACAATGACTATGCCCTTAAGTGTTCTTTCCTTAAGTAAATTCACTATTTTTTAATTATTATTATTCATTTTCAGCTCTAGTGCAGTATGATTATCAAATAAACATATATATTAAAGGTGTGCAATGTGATATTTTAATATACATATGCATTATAAAATAATTCCCCTAATCAAGCTAATCATCCTATTCATGACCTCACATAGCTACCTTTTTTTTGGGGGGTGCTGGAATCGCAGATCCTTCTGCCCCTTCCTGTGCAGGCCAGGAGTCAGGTAACTGAAAGAAGACTCTGGCAGCTTTATGCAAGGTAGACATACTTTATTCTTCAAATGTGAGCGTCACAGACATGCTTTGTTCTCAGATATGAGCTCTGGCTCTACTCCACTGACCCTCCATACTCTGCCATCCAGTGGTTCAGAGCAGTTACCTTTATACTCTAAGTACACAATAGCAGCCACAAGCCAAGCATTACATAATTGCAACAATCATGCTGAATCAGTGAATGGGCACACATGCACAGTTACACTACTTTTATAACTCGTTTCTAGTGAATGTGCTGAATTGTGCCCATTTGTAACAGATGTGAGGCAAATGAGCCTGACTAAGCTGTTCCTTATATTACACTGATTGTACTTTCATTACAGGTGGGGTTAGAACATTTAAGATCTAGTTTCTTAGCAAATTTCAAGTATACATCATTATATTTCATTTCATTAGATTTCCAGAATTTATTTATCTTATAAGTGAAAGTTTAGAGGAGGAAATTAAGGCACACTTGTCATAGGTCACACACTTAGAAAGTGGAAAAGTTGAGATTAAAAACCTATACATCTGGCTTTGTGATCCAAGCTCCTAACCACTATATCAAACTGTAATATCATTCTTTTTCTTAATTTTTTACTAAAAACTGTTTTGAGAATTCATTCACGTTGCTATGTATAAGTCTAATCCATTGAGTCTAATTGCTGGGAGGCCACTTTTGTAGGTTTTGGCAACTTTTTGTCCTTACTCTCATCAGTGGTCCCAAGTCAATCTTGAGTACACTAGTATGTATGGGCCAGGAAAAAGGAGGTCACGGTGAGTGTAGCGAAAGTAGCCCTGAGAAATAATCTACAGGAATCTGTCAGTTTCTTGTTCAGTCTTAATTCTTAATTTTACCTTAATATGAGTACTCCTAATAGCAAAGCCATTTTAAAACTATTCCAAAATAAGGAATTTCTGTTAACTTATGCACAACTGAGAAAATATCTATATTCGTTTGCAAGGACTGCCATAACAAAGTACCACAAACTGAGTGGCTTAAACAACATAGATTCATTTTCAAAAAGTTCTGGAGGCTAGTAGTCTGAGATCAAGGTGTGCACAAGATTGGTTTATTCTGAGTGCTGTAAGGAAAGGATTTGTTCTAGGCCTCTTACTATGGCTTGTAGATGGCTGTCTCCTCCCTATGACTTCACATGTTCTTCCATCCATATATGTCTCTGCCCTAATTTCTTCTTATAAGGATATCAGTCATGTTGGATTAAGGCCCATCCTAATGACCACATTTTAAATTAATTACCTTTTTAAATTCCTTATCTCTGAATATGGTTACATTTTGAGGTACTGGGGCTTAGGACTTCAGCATATGAATTTGGGGGGATAAGAGGATACAATTCATCCCATAAAAATATCTAAGGTACATAGTGAGACCACTAATTGACTATGTGTTAAGGTTAATAATTCTCTTATGAAGACATAAGAAGATTATTTACATAAATATATATTGGACATTTATTATGTGACAAGAACTAGGGTAAGAAACTAGAGTGAGGGTTTGGTGAACAAGTACTTTTCAGATGGTGAGGGTGATTAAATGGTGCCATTATTACCTAGGAAGATTTTATAATTACATTAAATAGCATTTTCAAAAAAGAATGAATTTTCATTTGGCTGGACAGGTTTATTGTAGACATCCTAAAAAGGAGGTAGTCTTTTCTTTGTGACGCTAGATTGCTTTGAATTTATGTTTTCTCTCGCTTTCTAGATCTTTTTACAATATGTTCACCACGATAATCCCAAAACTAGGTCAAAAGTCACTCCTTTTTAAATCATTTATTATTGGACTCTTACCAGATGCCTTGGTGATAGTTGATGAATTCATAAATACTTTGACTATACTTTAGCTCTGTATCAACAGAAGTACATTGTGTCCAGCCTCTGTAAGGTGAAGATTCAAATATTCACTGTAGATGCAAAAGAGCAAAGAGTGAGAGTAAAAGGATAAACTTGTTTAATATTCCAAGGCAATAAATTTTCACAACAATTAATTTGTTTTACAATTCAGTATTTCTGAGGTTAACCAGAGCTATAGGCAAAAAAGAAGAGGGGATTTATGTGAGCTGAAGTATGATTTAGAAATAATGTAAACAAAGCAGTGTACCTCATAATCATATATCCCATGCAGAACAGCCAATCTGCTATTACCAGAGTGGCACAGTGATGTCCAAAATTATATTAATAGATGCCTGGGTTTAGAGACAAATTCTTGCAGTTCACACAGAATGGTGTCCCAAAGTGTTTTATCTAACATAAGTAGAATGATAGTTGAAATATCCATGAAATCCCGACTTTCTTAATTGAAAAAAGATATGCATATGCGTAATAATAACAATGCTAAGTTAAATTCTTAAGATTAAACTACAAAACAGGTTATTCTCAACAGTGCAATGTATTATTTTTTGGCTTTGATAATTCCTGGCAACTTATAAAGAATCTTTTGTAAATGTCCTTCTTCTAACCTATCTCAGAGAGGATTTGCTGCACTGAGCTCCTTTTGATGACACTTAGTGTAATTGTATTCCATTTAAAGAAAATGTCCATTTCATTTTCCTGCATATTGATATCCAGTTATCCCAGCACCACTTGCTGAAGAGGCAGTCTATTCCCCAGTGTATAGGCTTGGTGCCTTTGTCAAAGATCAGATGGCTATAGGTGTGTGGGTTGATTTCTGGATTCTCTGTTCTATTCCATTGATCAGTGTGTCTGTTTTTATGCCAGTACCATACAGTTTTGGTTATTATAGCTTTGTAGTATAGTTTACAGTCAGATAGTGTTATGCCTCCAGCTTTATTTTTTTGGTGCAGCATTGCTTTGTCTTTGCATGGTCTTTTGTTATTCCATATAAATGTCTGGATAGTTCTTTCCATTTCTGAGAAAAATGTCATTGGAATTTTGATGGGAATTGCATTGAATTTATATATCCCTTTGGGCAGTATGGAAATTTTCAAAATATTGATTCTTCCAATCCAAGAGCATGGGATATCTTTCCATATTCTGGTATCCTTTCCAATTTCTCTCAGCAGTGGTTTGTAGTTCTCATTATAGAGATTTTCCACATCCTTGGTTAAATCAATTCCTAAGTATTTTATTTTTTTGGTGGCTATAATGAAACTAGATCCATACCTTTCACCATACACTAAAGTCAACTCAAAATGGATTAAAGAATTAAATATACACCCCAAAACAATAAAACTTCTTAAAGAAAACATAGGAGAAAAACTTCAGGAAGTAGGACTGGACACAGACTTCATGAATATGACCCCAAAAGCATGGACAACCAAAGGAAAAGTAAACAAATGGGATTATATCAAAGTGAAAAGCTTCTGCACAGCAAAAGGAACAATTAACAGAGTTAAAAGACAACGAACAGAGTTGGAGAAAATATTTGCAAAATATACATCTGACAAAGGATTAATATCAAGAATATACAAGGAACTTAAACAACTTTACAAGAAGAAAACAAGCAATCCAATTAAAAAATGGGCAAATTAGCTAAACGGGTATTTCTCTAAGGAAGATACACGAATGGCCAACAGACATATGAAAAAATGCTCAACACCACTCAGCACTCGGGAAATGCAAATCAAAACCACACTGAGATACCATCTCACCCCAGTTAGGATGGCTAA
>NW_007734767.1:82110-87809 GCF_000696425.1 Galeopterus variegatus
ACAATTGCAGATAGATCTACCATATGACCCAGCTATTCCACTGTTGGGAATATACCCAGAGTAATGGAAATCATCAAGTCGAAGCTATACCTGTTCCCCAATGTTCATCACAGTGCTCTTTACAAATAGCTAAGAGTTGGAACCAGCCCAAATGTCCATCATCAGATGAGTGGATACGGAAAATGTGTAATTCAGACATACAGATAATGACATACTGTAATTAATAAATGTAGTGATATAAATAATGCAGAATTTCATTTTTGGAGGGAAATCATGATAATAGTTTACTTTTATCCAAATTGTCTTACTAAGAAAATGCTAAGGGTATTGACATTTTTATGCCCCAACCCCTTCTCCCAGGGTGGATGTTAAGGGTGATGTATACATTTACTTGGACATCACAATGTTAGTCATTTTTCTAAAAAAAAGTTTACCATGCAAATTATGTATATAACAATTCTCATTGAAGTCAATTAAAATCAGTACATATGTCATCTGTCATTGTCATCAGTCTTCCTGTTTAAAGATTATGGGTTAAATCATAGACCAAACTGATATATAGAATTGAATAGCATTAGTCTATTTATTCAAAATTGTCATGAACAGAGATCAACATGAAATGCCAAATGGTTGAATTGAAATTAGCCTTCCTTTATTCTATCTAAAGCAAAGAGCTGGCTTCATACGTACTGCACAGGAAAACAGTAATTCCAATTATTTTTGATACCTGAAATTTAGTTAAAATAAAATTCATTGTACTCACCTGATTTGCAGGAGAGACGGAGCTTTGGACTTAGAGCAAGTAAGAATTCCATCCGGCTTATTCTGGTGGGGCTATCCATTTTGTTCTGTCTCTCCAATATTTCCCTTATTCTTCACCTTTTCTACTCAGAAGACTCTAAGTTGAAAGGTACTAGATCTTTGGTCTCTTTCTAGGCTGTCATTATCATGCTTTTTGTGAGGGTGCTGCACCTTTCCCTCATCTACGTCTCAACAACAGGGATGCCAAGTGTACATACTCATCTGTCTAAGAATTTATAGTACAAACATTTTGTTTTCCAAATATACTCTGTGTCCTACCAGTGTAAGTCATGGAGATTAGAATCAGAGTATTCTAAGTGTGTAATGCAGAGTAAGTCTGAGACCAGTCTTGTCTTTAGTCCTGAGACAAGCTTGTATGATTCCTTGCTATACTTTAAATTATATAGAATTACCAAAATCCATTTTCTACATAATCACAATCCTTAAATACATTCAGATCCAAATAGCCATGTTTGGATTCTGTGCTTTTATACCGAAGTTAGGAAGCTTTCAAGGAATTTGAAGTGTGTCAGATGATGAGTGTTTCACATATAATTTTTCCTAATTGTGGATGAGATCTTTATATTGACAATGGGGTTTAATTGAAACCAAGATGAAACTGGTACAGAAAAAATGATTTAGTATGATATCAATTTATTGGATGTTAAGGGTGATGTATACATTTACTTGGACATCACAATGTTAGTCATTTTTCTAAAAAAAAGTTTACCATGCAAATTATGTATATAACAATTCTCATTGAAGTCAATTAAAATCAGTACATATGTCATCTGTCATTGTCATCAGTCTTCCTGTTTAAAGATTATGGGTTAAATCATAGACCAAACTGATATATAGAATTGAATAGCATTAGTCTATTTATTCAAAATTGTCATGAACAGAGATCAACATGAAATGCCAAATGGTTGAATTGAAATTAGCCTTCCTTTATTCTATCTAAAGAACTTACTAAAATATTTTCTGGAGCAAGGCCTGTTCCCCAATGTTCATCACAGTGCTCTTTACAAATAGCTAAGAGTTGGAACCAGCCCAAATGTCCATCATCAGATGAGTGGATACGGAAAATGTGGTATATCTACACAATGGAGTACTACTCAGCTACAAAAAAGAATGAAATACTGCCATTTGCAATGACATGGATGGACCTAGAGAGAATTATATTAAGGGAAACAAGTCAGGCACAGAAAGAGAAATATCACATGTTCTCACTTATTTGTGGGAGCTCAAAATAAATAAATAAATAAACAAAAAAACCAGGGGAGGGGGGAAGGAAGACATTTCAATTACAATTCCTTGAAATTGATATGACAAGCAAACAGAAAGGACATTATTGGGAGGGAGGTGGGAGAGGCAGGTGTGAGGAAGTTTTTGGCAATTGGCCACAATATTCAACCACATTGTATATTGACAAAATAAAATAAAATTAAATTTTAAAAAAAGAATAGCTATAAAAAAATAAGAAAATAAAAAAATACAGAAAATGTTGGGGAATAAATGTTTAACCAGCTAAGTAATACACATAATATG
Organism: Galeopterus variegatus; assembly: GCF_000696425.1. Taxonomy (NCBI): domain Eukaryota; kingdom Metazoa; phylum Chordata; class Mammalia; order Dermoptera; family Cynocephalidae; genus Galeopterus; species Galeopterus variegatus. Next base: position 84,460 of record NW_007734767.1, read on the forward strand.
AAATGACTTCGACTACAAGCTCTATATTTTCATATATATATATATATATATATGTATAAATATATATAAAATTCCTTACATGAAGCTATCAATAAGCTGTATATCTTAGAACTGGCTTTCTTTTAAACCCAACCATTTGCATACTACCTTTAATGTTACAAAAATGCTTATTCTGTAATAAATATTATTTCTTATGCATCCTTGATTTTGAGGAAATATAAACATTAAAATATTTGATAATTTAAAATACTTGAGCTATATAAAAGTTTTCAAACTCATAAGAAAATTATATTGGATCTGAGCAGGGGAATGTAATTAAAGCAGTGTTTGAATTAAAATTAATTTCCCAGTTAGACTTATACTTTTTATTGCAGTCCTTATCAGGCATACCTATGAGCATGAGATAAGATAACAATGATTTGCACTAGGGCTACTAAACACATTATCGAAAATTTTAAATGTCTGCATTCAGTAAGAAAAATAAACTGCTTGTAAAATACATACAAGGTTGGAATTTGTTTGGAAATATTCTCTTTCTAGCCTTTTGCACTCATTTATATATCTAACATACCCACTCTTCAGAGTCAGTAATACTCACTATAATGGATTGAATGTTACAGTTGTTTAAATTAATATTGCTGTTTATCAGCTCTTATTCAGCAAATGGCAAGTTTGCTGACACAGCAGTATACCACAGATTCACCATCCCAGATTCTATCTGTCCTCTAACTCAGTGCAGGTCTATCATTGGCATTCAATATGTAGAATAATGCAGCACTGTAAAACTTCTAGAAATTACATTAGGGACTTTCTGCTGTTTTGGAGGCTTTGAAGGAAATAACCAAATAAAATGCAAATAGTCTTATTCAGTCTGCGAAGATATTTTTACATGGTTTTTATCCATGTATGCAATAACATGTTAGGAGCTGGAACATGAAGGCATAATTACATGACTTTAATATTTTGGAATGGCTTTTTACAAAATTGACTTCTGCATATGACTTGTCATTCTAAATTTCTTAGTTCAAAACAGTCAATTTCCTGTCATCTCTTTTAAAAGCCTGTTTTCATTAATAAAAGTTACACTTTCTTTCCCCGCTATGGATTATCTTCACCACTATTTTACTTTAGCCAACCTTTCAACCTTACATTTTGACCATGAGGAACACAGATCTTTTGTTTATATTCAAATTTGGATTCTCCCTACTTCTGTCAGATAATTTATAATTATCAGATAACAGATCATTGAAAGTTGGCAGCAATAACATGATAGAATGGACTAAGTGTAACAAATTCTTTACATATCTTTACTTTCATCCAGAGTGAGAGAAAGGAGTTGTCTTTTCTACTGTTATTCCTAATTTTTTTTTCTGATTCCCTCAAGCCTTCTCCAGAAACTTTGCTGTGCTGTTATGCTTTCTTATTTTCAATTTCTTCCTTTCAACTTATTTCCTCTCTTTGGCATACAGAAATGCACAGAATTGTCCATTTTAAAAATACTTTTTCTCAAGTTACCAATTCCCTTAGGCTAGCCTTTCCCTCAATCTCTCATAACCAAACTGTTTGAAAGAGTATTTGGTTCTGGCCGACTCTCCTATTCCACTCCCCAATCCACTACAGTAGTTTCTGTCTCAGGTACTTAACAGAAATTGTTAGCGTCATCCTTGACCTCTTTTTCTTATTTTAAAACAATAGCTTCTTGATTGCTACATCCAGTGCCTCCTTTAAGTAACTACCTTAGTTTATCTATCTTTAGCAGTTGATTCAAAAACACTTTCTTCCAGAAACTTCATTTCTCATATATTTTTTTCCACGTTACCACTTTCAGCCTTACTCACCTACTATTCCACTTTTTCAGTCTTCTGTGCTGATTTTTTTCCTCCACCTGTTAAATACTAATGTTTCCCCAAAGTCTTATCTTTGGCTGTTTCTTGCTATTCTCTATATTTGTTTTTCCAAATAAATTATAGCCACAAATGACTTTATATACAATTTATGCACAGATAACTTGACAATCTGTATATCTAAAGTTGATCTGTATTTCACACATACACTTACACAAACTTACGAGAAATATCCACCAGATGCTTCAAACATAGAATCTCTCAAATCAAACTCATTACGCTTACCATATAATCACAAATCAAGATCCAATTTTGAGAGTCAAGATGGCAACAGGTCAGGAGTGGGGTCACCAGGAGACAGCGTGAGCCTGAGAGGTGTGCGCTGTGCTGCCAGAGTGCTACTTGCATTTACAAGAGCAACAAAAAGTGAATAAGTCTTTGATCAACTAATCTACAACTATAAAAAAGCAACTACAGACTGGAGGTTTAGGGCCGGCATAAAAGAGGATTCCTTGGAGCGCCCGAGACACACTGTGGGACCGAGTGTGTAGCCTGAGGCAGCAGTGGCTGAGGACTGAGACTGTGACAACACGGAAATGGAGAGGGAGCTGCTCGGCAGGCTCAGCTCTATGAGTGACACCCAGCCAAGCCCTGCTTGCGGAGCAGACACCTGTCCGGCTTCCTCCTACCACACTGGGCCAGTCACCGGCCCGGGTTGCCTCCATTTTCTCAGGTGGAGGCAGAGCAGGCCAGCTTCAGCAGGCTCGGCTCCTCACTGAGCCTTCCCACTTCCTTGCCCCAGCACGGGGCCTCCCGGGGTCTGCAGGCCGGCCTCCCATCCCATCCCCCCCATGGTTCTCAGGTGGGGCTAGTGGCAGGGGGAGAACCAGCCAGCGTCGGGAGATCAGGGAAGAGCGGGCCGGGCAGATTATCACTCCACCACACCCTGGGCTCTGCCTCCTGTAAACTTCCTGTTACAGGGAGGCAGATACCATCTCTGTGGCCATCAGTTCAGAAAAACGCCTAACGGATTTCTGATGAGGAAAAGTGTGATTGGAGCGCTCCTGAGCTTGCTTGAACCTGATGGAGAGCTGACCGCAGGCAGGCACTGGAGTCAGTCCGCGCCGGGGGGATTCAAAGAGGAACTGTGTGCTGTGGGCTCCTCCCCTGAGGAGCTCACGCTCCGGTGTGGGAGATAAGACAAGCACACAGATAACTGCAATAACAGGAGGAAGGTGAATAATCCCGAGAAAGCCCTATACAGTGCTGCAAAGCCAGCCAAAGTGACTAGCAGAAACCTGAAAGACCTCCTGGGCTGGCCAGTACTGAGCAGGGTCTGCAGAAGACATGCCCGAGCCTAGTCAAGAGCGCACAGAGCAGGTAATAGGGTCAAAACTGTGCACAGTGAAACCCCCTGCCAAAATGAATAAACATCAAAAAATAGGTACCAGAAACACAAAACACCAAGAAAGTACACCACCAAAAGTTAATAAATCTCAAACTCTA
>NW_007734768.1:0-660 GCF_000696425.1 Galeopterus variegatus
GTCATGCTCCAAAGTGTAGCTGGAAGTTGGTCTCACATACATGAAGAGAAGTGTTCCATGAAAAAGTGACACTCCTGTTAGGTGAGAGCCACATGTAGAGAACACTTTTCGTCTCCCTTCAGTAGAGTGCATCTTCAGAACGGCCACCAGAATGAAACCATAGGAGACCAGGACTGTTAGGATAGTGGAAATCTCCATAGAGCCAGCAAAGTAGAAGAGTAGCAGCTGGTTTATGTGAGTATCAGAACAAGAAATAGCGAGGAGAGGAGGAATATCACAAAAGAAATGTCTAATTTCATTGGATCCACAGAAGGACAGGCTGAATGTGGCCACTGTGTGTATAGTAGCATGTAAAATGCCACCAACATAGGAAGCAACGATGAGTGGTAAATAGACTCTGGGTGACATGCTCACTGAATACAGAAGTGGGTTGTAGACGGCCACATAGCGATCATAGGCCATTGCAGCCAAGAGAAAGCATTCCGTGGTTCCAAAAGTAGTAGCGAGAAACATCTGTGCTGCACATTCAGGGAGTGAAATGACTTTATCATTTGACATAAAGTCTAATAGCATATTTGGTGTAATAACTGAGGAAAAGAAGGCATCCACAGAAGACAACACACTCAGAAAATAGTACATGGGGTTGTGAAGCCGGGAATC
>NW_007734768.1:5448-6912 GCF_000696425.1 Galeopterus variegatus
GACGACTTCAAACTAAAAACCTTCTGCACAGTAAGTGACACCATCAACAAAGATATAACCATACAGAATGGGAGAAAATGTTTGCAAACTACACAGCAGACAAGGGGCTAATATGCAGACCATATAAGGAACCTAAATGACCGAAGACAGAAAAGAAAAAAAACAGATAATCCAATGAACATTAGTTTAAAGGGTCGCAGTGGGTTATCCAGGAATCTCTTCAATTCAGGCTTCACATCCTTGTTACTTGGGCTGTAAATCATGGGGTTCAGCACTGGTATTACTAGGGTGTAGAAGACCGAGGCCATTTTGTCAGTATCTAATGAGTGGTTGGTCCTTGGTTGCAAATACCTGAAAAGAAGAGTCCCGTAGAACACAGAGACAGCCATCATGTGAGAAGTGCAGGTGGAAAAGGCTTTTTGTCGTCCCTCTGAGGAACGTGTCCTCAGAATGGCAAGGACAATGTTGAAGTAGAATATGAGAACAACAATCATGGAGAAACATAAGTTGGTCCCGGAGAAGGTAAATACTGCTATTTCTGGAATGTAGGTTTTAGAACAAGACAAGGCTAACAAAGGAACGTCATCACAGTAGAAATGGTTGATTATGTTGGAAGAGCAGAAGGACAAGGAGAACACACAGGAAGTGACAGTCACTGCTGTGGTCAGACTTTGGAGGTATGTGAGGAAAACCAGCAGACAGCAGATCTGCAGAGCCACCAGCACCATGTACAGCAGGGGGTTGCAAATAGCCACATAGCGGTCATAGGCCATTGCTGACAGCATGAAGAACTCAGCCACAATGAACACTAAAAATCCACCCAGCTGGGCTGCACAACCATAGTAAGATATGGTTTTCTTGGTAACTAAGATGTTAACCAGCATCTTAGGGGCAATGGTGGTAGAATTGCCAAGACTGGTGACAGCCAAGTGATGGAGAAAAAGTACATGATGGTTTGAAGTTGGGAGTCAACACTGGTGAGGGTGATGATGCACAGGTTTCCTGTCACAGTCAGTCCATAGATCCCAGGAAGACCAGGAAGAGGGTAATCTGGAGCTCTGGACGGTCTGAGACACCCAAGAGAATGAACTCGGTCACCCGGGTGAGATTTCCAGAAGCCATTTATTCTGTTGTGTTCATCTTTGAATGGGAAAAATGGAAAGAAATTAATANTTTCACTAGTAAAGATACTTCTCCATTTGGAAGTATATTAGTTGGCAAAGCCAAATACATACATAATAAAGTGACTTTAAAAAAAAACAACAAAGGTATAAATAAATAAAATGAAAATCTTATAAGTTAATGCTATCAAACCATTGCCAATATTTCCCTTAAGACTGCACATGTTCTCCATATAGTGTAATTTTATGGTTGCTTTTAGCAATTCTGATTTAAGAGTGAAGTTAGCAGTTGACTCACTAATCTAAGTACCACAGCCTCTAAATTCTGGTCATTTCTGACCTT
>NW_007734768.1:8871-9120 GCF_000696425.1 Galeopterus variegatus
ACAATTATAATATATATTGGTTGTTGCATAATTTATTGTAGCCATATCCTACGTAATTTTAAATAGAGTATTTGCACACATTTTCCATGTTCTATGTAGGGCATTTTTCACCTCTTTGTTCCTCAAACTGTAGATCATGGGATTCAGCATGGGTATGACCAAAGTGTAAAATAAAGAGGCCACTTTATCAGTATCAAAGGAATGGCTGGATTTGGGTTGCACATACATAAAGAACAGAGTGCCATAGAA
>NW_007734768.1:9679-10169 GCF_000696425.1 Galeopterus variegatus
AGATTAAACTATCTTTTCATAAATTGACAACATAATCAAAGTAAACAATTATTTTGCCTTCTCCCAAGAATATCTGAATGCAGTGCCTTGCTAATGAGATATAAGCTAAAGCCAAAAGGTAACTGAAAAATAGCATAATCTTCACTGAGTAATTTTACTGTCAATGGTGGAAAATCTGTTCACAACATAATGTTTGTACTGTGCCAAAAATTTATCCCAGATATCATTTGTTAGATACAAAACATGCATCATAACTTTAAACTGATCTAGCCTTTACAATTTTATCAAAATCGATTACAGTGTTTAATAATGAATATATTAATTATTTTGATTTCAACATCACATATTGAATAATGCTGTACCACACAGATATGTACAATAAACTATGTTCCAATAAAAAATAAATTAATTTAAAAAGTATTTTAAGCAAAGGATTAATTTAGCATCACTAGTAATGAAACAACTTGATGAAATAAAGTGTGGTTTACAT
>NW_007734768.1:12062-12836 GCF_000696425.1 Galeopterus variegatus
ACAATTCAAGCTTCAATGAGTTTTGGGAGACATAATTCAATCCTCTGTGGGGGAAGTTGTAAATTTTTATTTTAATTTTGTTCCTATATGATTCAAAACAAAAATACATAAAACCATTATTATGAATCTAAAGTTAATTGGCCTGTAATATATAAAGATGTAATCAGTAAAATAGCAACACACAGTAAAAGCAGAACTGTAAGGGAGAAGAGGTTTTGTATACTATTCAAGCACAGTAGGCATCAATTCAAATTAAGTTGTTATAAATCTTGAAGTTTAACTGTAATCCCAGGAAAACCACTAAAAGTAAAAAAAAATACAAACGAGAAAATTAGAAGGGAATCAATTGGTTCGTTAGTGGTGGTGGTGGCAGAACTGGAAAACAAAAAAGATATAAGTTACATATAAAGAAGCAACTAAAAAATACCAGAAGTAAGTGCCTCCTNTTTTGAATAGAAATAATTTATATGTCAACCAATATAGTAAATTATTGGTAAATAAAATGTAAAAACAAAATTAAATTGAATGTATTTATGGTGCATAGAAGTATCCCTCAAATATCAAGTACATAGTAGGCTTTTTGTTATTATATTTTGTTTTGTTTTGTTTAATTGGACACAATCTGGTCCCTGAAATGGGTATTCTTTATGCACTACATGTAAATTCTTCTTGTGTGACTTAATTTCTTTTTCTCACTAAGACAACAAATAGAATAACGTGCCATCCACATCTCTGACCCCAGTACTCGCCTTCTATAATTGGAGTATCAATGTG
>NW_007734768.1:14257-16189 GCF_000696425.1 Galeopterus variegatus
CAATTTGTACTAACCATAAGTGAGTTAGATTTATATTTTTGTTTGCTTATTGAATTTCTACCTTTTGTTCTTGGTTAGCTTTCTTTCTTTTTGGGTTTCCTTTTTTTTTCCCTTCACCGTGATGGTTAATTTTATATGTATACACTTGGCGACGCTATGGTGCCCAGTTGTTTGGTCAATCGTCAGTCTAGGTGTTACTGTGAAGGTATTTTTTTAGTTTTGATAAAAGTTTAAATTGGTAGACTTTGAGTTCTGCAGATGACACTTCAGAATGCAGATGTGCTTCATCTAATTAGTTTAAGGGTTTTTGATCAAAGACTGACGTCACCCAAAGAACTGATTCATCCCTCCAGACAACCACATCGAAATTCTGCCTGAGTTTCCCACCTTTGCACTTAAGACTCCAGCCTTAACTCTTGCCCGAATCTCCAGGCTGCCAGCCTGCCTCTCGGGTTTCTGTCCTGCCTGCCCCCACAATAGCTTAAACCAAGGAAAATCATATGTGTGCGTGTGTATACATACATACAGATATATGTATACACACACAAAGACACACTCACACACACACACACACATGACCACAGAAAGAGAAATTCATTATTCATATTCTCATTCGTATTCATAGTGAATTATCATCTGTCTGTTTAGGATTCTATTTTGTTNCCCCCCCCCACTGCCTTGTTTTTTTATCAAGAGATCAGAAAAAATAAAAATTTGCATATTTATTTCAATATAAACTAATTTAATTAATTTCATAATTCTACTCTATGTATATTTTTAGTTCCCGTCTTTAGTTATGTTTTATTTACTCTCATATTGACCTTATTATCCATATAATTAAATATTTATAAGAAATATAAAAACAACATAAGTCATATAGCAATGGCATTTCAAAGTTTTTATTAGCATTTATAAAAATATTTGCAAATTAATCTGAAGGAAAAGGAGAGTGGTCCTATTCTGCTCCGGTATTATCATGTTCTAGAATGCACACAGACGTGAATCAGACGTTCTGGTATTTTCCTATGGCTTTCCCATGGAATAAAAGGATTATCCTGCATATGTCACTGGAACTTTGGATATTTAAGTATTGGCAACATAAGGCATCATGTGAAGCATAAATATTCTGTTTTTACCTGTAATGAAGCTCTGTCTCGACTGCCTCTGGTGCTTCTTAACAAGAGATGGTAAAAACAAATTATAGACTTGTTTTCACCCTTTGAAACTCTTCCTGAGGACATGCAAGCAATTTGTTGATCATCCCTGAAGCATTTGGAAACTTAACAAGAATGCAGGGAGTGTTTATTAATTGCCCAGAACAATTTGTACTAACCATAAGTGAGTTAGATTTATATTTTTGTTTGCTTATTGAATTTCTACNCACACAAACACACACTCACACACACACACACACACATGACCACAGAAAGAGAAATTCATTACTCATATTCTCATTCGTATTCATAGTGAATTATCATCTTTCTGTTTAGGATTCTATTTTGTTGTATTTGCCTTTATTGCATTTCAATATTTCTTGTTTTCCATAATGTCCCATACCCACTTCTATTATTGTTGCCCTCCTGGGTACATATTCAACTGTGCTTTATATAAGGCCTGCATTACTAATACATCTGACTAAAATGCATGTTTATTGGCATTGTTTTACTATACATAAGTTATTGTGCTGTAAATTTACTGTTGAATTATCAGTCACATTATGTCTGATGTAGCCAGGCTGTGACTTTGTGGGTTGTGTTTTTCTAGTATTGCCTTTTTGGTTTCTCTTTGTTCTTATTTGTTGGCATGGTTAGTAATTAAGTAAATTAATTGTGATAGCACTGAATATAAGAAACTGTGCATATGGAAAATGTCAAATTTGACAAGTTTTAACATACATACGCATCTGTAAAACAATAAAAAACACATAATTAA
>NW_007734768.1:18057-18926 GCF_000696425.1 Galeopterus variegatus
TCCACATAAAAATAAGTAAATATATTGACTTTTTATGAACTTATATAAAGATTCTTATTACTTCTCATCCCCTGACTGTTTCCATCTTGGCATATGCCTTTGTCCTCTTCTGAAAGTGTCATACTTAAAACCCCACAGGTTTTCCATTTTCAATTCTTAACATTCTGCAATCTATTATTTGCACAACACTCACAGCTGTCCATTAACCAAAGATCACATCACTCTTTAGCTAAAAATCCTACAATGCTTCCTCAGTCAATCAAAACAAAAGGCAAGTTTGGCAATGGCCTATATAGTCCTACTTGGTCAAGTTTTACATTACAAATCAATCATTGTGTAGTCTATTTCTTAATCGTATTTTATGCTCCAACCACCTTAGACTCTGTTGCTCCTCATCACTACAGTCTTATTGTTATTTATGAACTTTTGCACTAATAGATTTCTCACCTGGGAAGAGTCTTCCCCTAGATATCCACACAGGCTCCTCACTGAACTCTGCAAGTGTTTGTTTCAATGTCATTTTCTCAGAAGGCTCCCCTGACAAACTAATTTAAAAATTTAACTGCCATCTTTGCTACTTGTTCAATTTTTTTTGGTTTGGCTCAATATCATCTGTCATGCTATATAACTTCTCATTCTGCCTATTTTCTGTATTCTCCGTCAGCTTCACAAATGGAGAAATTTGGTGGTTTAATTTAATAATTTATGTTTATTAAACTTAACAGTATATGGTTTTTGAATTTATTGGGGATCTGTTATGTGCCTTTTACTGTCCGAGGCACAAAAGATAAAGTAGTGAATGGAATATACAGAGTCTCTGATTAAAATAATAATAATAATAATAATAATAATAATAATAATAATAATAA
>NW_007734768.1:19502-20197 GCF_000696425.1 Galeopterus variegatus
TGCAGAGTTCATCCTGAGGATGGTGACAAGGATCTGAATGTAGGACACAAAGACTATCAGGAGAGATGAAATCAAATTGAAAGATGAAAAGACCAGAATTATCAACTTAATTTCATGTGTGTCTGAACACAGCAAAGATATCAGTGGCAGACTATCACAGTAGAAATGTCTGATGACATTATGGCCACAAAACGATGAATGAAAAATTTTTATGATGGTCAACAAAGACAAAATGACACTGTAGAGATAAGGTATTGCCACCAGCCCCCTACATAATGTTTGTGACATGATGACTGTGTAGAGCAAAGGCTTACAGATGGCCACATAGCGGTCATAGGCCATTGTTGACAGAACAAAAATTTCACTAATGATAAATATGCTGAAGAACATGAGCTGGGTAGCACATGAATTACGGGAGATTGTATGTTCATCTACAGCAAAATTTACCAACATTCTGGGTCCCACAGCTGTCGAATAACCAAGATCAGTAAAAGACAGGTGTTTGAGGAAAAAGTACATGGGTGTTTGTAGCCTTGAATCTATGTTTGTGAGGATGATCAAGCCTAGGTTACCAACCAGGGAGACCATGTATACAATGAAGAAGAGCCCAAATAATAAAGGCTGAAGCTCAGGTAGGTCTGTGATTCCCATTAAAATGAATTCATTCAACATCGTTTGATTGTGGTTGTCCACGC
>NW_007734768.1:21910-22818 GCF_000696425.1 Galeopterus variegatus
CTAGTGTTATGTGGGGAGGGGATGTATTAGTCCGTTTTTGTTGCTTATATCAAAATACATGAAACTGGAAAATTTCTAAAGAAAACAAAAGTTATTGCTTATGGTTCTTGAGGCTGGGAAGTCCAAAGTCCAAGGAGCACATCTAGTGGTGAGATCAGTGACCCCTCACATTGCAAGATGGTGAAAGTAGACAGAGGAGAGAGAGAGAAAGACAGACTCTCCTTTTAAAGCCCTCAGAACTGCACCCCTGACCACCACTTTCAATCCATTCACTACCGAAAGGTCCTGCAATCTAATTACCTTTTCAAGGCTCCACCCTTCACTTACCATAATGGGATTTCCTGTCCTTTGAACAGTTACTGTGGGAGCCAAGTTCCTAATACATAAAATTTGGGGACACAATTCAAGCTTCAATGAGTTTTGGGAGACATAATTCAATCCTCTGTGGGGGAAGTTGTANTATGGGTCAACACAGGAAACAGGGACAAATAACAAATGTCAGTGAAAATGATGTCAAGATATTTGAGAAGATAAAACGTGCAATAGTATTCAATGTTACTGTCATTAAAAGATATATTAAATTATTAAAATCATGGAAAACTAACATCGACCTATACACTAACATAAATCTACATGCCATATTTAAAGGGATGAGAAAAAATAAGTCTCTCAAGAATTACACTTGTATATCTGGCAAAATTATTTTTCAAAAGTGAAGGAGAAATTAAAACAAACAAAAGTTGAAGGAGTTTGTCACTAATAGATATGCTCTGTGATAAATACTAAAGGAAGTCCTTTAGGATGAAACGAAAGGGCAATAGACAGTAACTGGAAGTCATGCAAAGAAGTAAAATACAGGAAAGGTAACAAAATAGGTAAATATGCATAGGTGATACAAAAGCTAGTGT
>NW_007734768.1:24103-25371 GCF_000696425.1 Galeopterus variegatus
ATGGAAAGACATCTCTTGTTCTTGAATTGGAAGATTTGTATTGTTAAAATGTCGATACCCTACCAATTGATCCACAGAATCAGTAAACCCATATCAAATTCCCATTGATCTTTTTGGCAGGAATGGAAAATTCAAAACTAAAATTCAAATGGGAATCACAAGGGCTGCCAAATAGTGAAAATGACATTGAAAAATAACAAAGTTGGAGGACTCACACTTTCTGATGTCAAAAAATAAAAGAAGAACATCAAAAATGCAAAACAAACATTTGTATCAAAGAACATTTGAAAGAATTGGCAGCCTGTACGTTGTACATCATCTATCTGGTAAACATCTGGTATATACCATATACTTGTACAAAGGACTCTTATAAATCAAAAACAAAAAATAAGCAACCCAATTAAAAAAATAAGCAAAGGAAAAATACTCCGTGTTCATGGGCAAGAAAAATTAATATTGTTAAAATGTCCATACTATTTAAAGTGATCTACAAATTCAATGTCAACATTTCAATGTCATTTTTCACAGAAAGAGAAAAAAATCCTAAAATTCATATGGAACCTCCAAAAACCTTGCCTTGCCAAGGCAAACTTGATCAAAAATAATGAAGATTGGGGCAGCACACTACCTGATTTCAATCTCTGTTATAAAGCTAAAGTAATTAAAACAGCATGATAATGGTATAAGAATGGACTCGTGGACCAATGAAGAGAATATAGATCCCAGGAATGAACCAATGCATTTACAGTAAATTGATGTTTGACAGATGTGCCAAGAATGTGCAATGGAAAAAAAAAACGTTTCTTCAAAAAAGGGCTTTGTGAAAAGTAGATGTACACATGAAAATGTTAAAAAATTGGATCCTTATCTCACACCATCACAAAAATCACCTAAGAGTGAGTTAANGACATGATTCCTCCCCTAAGACCAGGAAGAAAATAGTGAGACTCATCTCTATTATTCTATTTAATATTTTCTTTGAAGTTTTAGCCAGAGCAACTATTCAAGAAAAACAAACAAAAGGCAATCAGATTGAAAAGGAAGGTATGAAATCATGTCTATTCACAGAAGCCATCATCATATACAGAAATTCTAAAAAATCCATACAAAAACATAGACTTGGTAGCCAAATGCAGAAATGTTGTAGGATACAAATTGACATGCAGAAAGTGGTCATATTCCTATGTGATATGAATGATCAATTGATAAAGAAAACTAAGAAAACAATTCCATTTACAATTCCTTCTAATAAAAATTTAACAAAAAAA
>NW_007734768.1:26451-27582 GCF_000696425.1 Galeopterus variegatus
AATAATAATAATAATAATAATAATAATAATAATAATAATAATAAATAAAATAATAATAATAACAACTCAAATAAAAAGTGGGCAAAGGATCTGAATAGACATTTCTCAAAAGAGGAAAAGCCAATGGCCTAAATGTGCACAGTACACAAAAATGTTCAACATCACTGATTATTAGGGAAATGCAAAGTAAAACCATGATAAAAGATCACTTCACACCTGTCAGAATGGCTATTACTAAAAAGACAAATAAGAAAAACTGTTGGCAAAGATGTAGAAAAAATAGAGTCCTTGCACACTGTTGGTGGGAACGTAAATTAGCATAGCCATTATGGAAAACTGTGTGGAGTTTTCTCATAAAACTAAAGATAAAAGGATTATATGACCCAGAAATCCCACTTCTGGGTATATTTACAAAATATTAGAAAGCAGTATGTTGGAGAGATATCTGCACCCCATGTTTATTGCAGCATTATTGACAAGAGTTAAGATATGGAAACAACTTAAATGTACATCAAAACAGGAATGGATAAACAACATATGATATGTTTACAAAATGTAATACTAATAAGCTTTTTTAAAAAAGGGAATCCTGTCATTTGTGACAACATTGATAAATCTGCAGGATATTATACTAAGTAAATAAGCTAGGCACAGAAAGACAGGTACTTCATGATCTTACTTACATGTGAAATATGAAACAATGGAACTGATAGATATAGAGAGCTGAATGGTGGTTACTATTGGCTTGGGTGGGGGAAATAGGGAGATAGTAAAATGGTACCATGTTTCAAGGAGAAGGAATACATGTTTTGAGATCTATTGTACAGCATGGTGACTATAGTTAATAACGTATGTTCAAGATTGCAAAGCAAATAAATTTTAGGTGTTCTCATCACACACACACACACACAAAAGTATTTGGTATGAAGGATATGTTAATTACCTTGGTTTAATCATTCCACATTGCATACATATAACATCACTTTTATCTCCTAAATATATGTAATTTAATTTGTCAATTAACAATAAAATACATTCATAAAAATGGGCAAAGTTCTTGAACAGACACCAAATGATCAACAAGTACATGAAAAGATTTTAAATGCCTTTTGTCATTAGGGAAATACAAAT
>NW_007734768.1:27879-29215 GCF_000696425.1 Galeopterus variegatus
TTTTTTTTCTTTTGCACACATAATTTAGTTTTCTTTCATCTAATTAAATGAAATTTCATGGTCACTGTGGAATAATAGTAGCATTGAAGCATCATAGCATCAGCATTCTTCGAATGATTTGACTGACCCAGCAAATAAAACACATAGTTCATTGAGAAATTTATGGAAATGACAACCAATCTACCACTATCTCACATCAAAAATGGCTTATAAAAATGACCTTCTGATATCCTTTCCCGTCCACAATGGACACATTTTTGGCATATTGAGAAACACTGAATTGATTTTCAAGAGACAAATATGGTTTGAATTTTAGTGGATATAAAAAGCAGTATAAAATGTATCTGACTAAATAAATGAGATGTTGAAAACGTACAGTCTTCCCTAAATCCATGTTAATAAATTCTAGTTTCCCTATTGCTGAGAAAAGATATGAGGTATTTCTCCAACCATGTCTAGATTTCTAAGGACTAAACTCTTTTTACATGATTTTGATTATATTTACACTATTTTATATAAATATTGGAGATAATCTGGTTCTGAATTTTTAAACCTCTTTCTCTCCCCAAGACTTTAAAAACAAACAAAAAACACAGTGAGTGGAGCTCAGCATTGGACCTTCACTATACAACGAAGCCAAGTAGACAAGTCAGAGACATTAACACATTTCCCAGCTCCTTCGCTCCCCCATCCCGCCCCTGCTTTCAACACTAAAATATTTCACAGTATGTTTTATTTAGACAGATCAAGAAATATGCATATGTGTGTGCACGCACGTGTGTGTGTGTATGTATAAATGCATACATACACATTCATTTAAACATTAAAATATTTGAGTGGAACAACAACAAAAAAGTCATAGAAAGACCCAGTGAATAAATGAGTGGAAAAGGTACTTCAGTTGTAAACATAATGCATATTTTTCCTTTGTAATTTTGAAAAGACAGTTCTTTGCTTAAACCTATATCCGTGCAGGTTTTAATCTTGTTCTGATCTTTACTAGATGCACATTTAATCATTCAAGGGACAGTCCAATGGCATTTCAAAGACTGCTCTAATTCTTGTAGTTAAAAGCTCTGTTACTAATCAGATATTATGGTGTGATTGAAATACTATGTAACAAAATAGATGCTTTAGCATATTGCTTTGTCCTTAACTTCAACTGAAACTGATGCCTTACAAATGACATTGATTCCTTCAATAATACCAGTAAATTTGGGAAACATGAAATACACATGGCATGTTTTGAATAGAAAATGCATAGATCATAAAAATACTGATATAATTCCTTTAATTTAGAGGTAATTGGAAGGCATTATGGAAATTTATTATTTGA
>NW_007734768.1:30544-30979 GCF_000696425.1 Galeopterus variegatus
AATGCTGAGATGGTAGTTACAGAAATAGGTGAAATTTACCCACCTCTAATGAAGAATTTTTCTGTGCTCCTTGAGTGTTCCTAACATAACCTGATATGAATAATTTATGGATTTATTTCCTCCTTAAAGACTGTCCCTGAGGAGAAGGTATGCAACTTATTAATTATACGTAAAGCATTTGAAATCTTCAAACAAATCCTATGGGATATCTGCTAATTATACAGAGCACCATTATATTCCCATACAGGTGAAGTTGTCACATACCTTTCCACAGCCCCTCTTTGTTAATTTAAGTCTTTTCTACTGACACCCAGAGATCTGGAAATAAAACATTTTGCAGTACCTTCATGGTCTTCTCCTTTAAGTTCCTTGTAACTCTTAACAGTCCTTTTTCTTTCTTTTTTTTTTTTTTTTTTTTTTTTTTTTTTTCCTTTT
>NW_007734768.1:31027-31857 GCF_000696425.1 Galeopterus variegatus
TGTTTTGTGGTGTTTTTAATTTATGATCAAAGTATAATGTACATATGAACAAATGCACACATCATAAATAATTTTTACAAGCTTAGCACACCTATGTAACCAAAATCCATATGAGACAGAAACATTAACACCAAAATAAAACATTAGCAGGACTCCAGAATAATCCTTCATTCTCCTTTCTAACGTGAACTGCACCCCATACAGACGCAAATGTACAACCACTATTCTGACTTCTAACAGCATAACTTCATCTATTTGTGTTACTTTGTCTGAATGAATTCTATACATTCTTTATGTGCATGTATCTGGGTTCCTGTGCTTAATATATTGTTACATGTAGTTCTAGATTGTTCATTCTTATTTCTGTGTACAATTAAATTTATGAATACACCACAAATTAGTTATCCACTAAAATAGTATTAAATATTAGAATTGGTTCTAATTTGGTGATTTTATGAATAGTGATACTGTGAACATTCTACTGAATGTTTTGATGAAGAAAAATCTGCACTCCTATTCAGGTGTATTCCTTAGACTGGAATTACAAAGTCATAGGGTATGCATATTCAGCATTACTACATACTACCAAATGGGTTTCCAAAGTAGTTACATCAATGCGCGTTCTTACTAGCAAGGCATGATAGTTATGACTGCTCAATATCCTTGTTGTGATATTATGTTTTGCTGTTTTCTTTGTAGCCATTCTGGAAGACATTGGTGTCACGGTTATTTTAATGTTTATTATCTTAATACTGAAAGAAATTGAGAACTTTAAAATTATTTAATAACTATTGATATGTTTTCAATTGGAAAGTGCTCATTTGTGTCTT
>NW_007734768.1:33873-34208 GCF_000696425.1 Galeopterus variegatus
TAGGTAATGCATGCAAGGGACAAAAGTCCTTGGATAGGAGGAAAGAGCCTACCACTAGGGGGGCAAGAGCCCACTGAATCAATTCTAGTCTCTGTTTAGTTTAGGGATTATATACACTGATTGCTAATATAATGGGTTCACTGGAAGATTTTGTGAAAAGGAAACCCACAAGTGTTTAAAGCCTCTAACGTGAACAAGAGAACTGAAGCAGGACAAGGATTGTTCTGAGAGCAATAACCCTTAATACAACAAAGCTTAAAGGATGGGAAAATATGTGAGTTAAGATTTGCAAGGACATTTTGCTAGATTAGTTAGTACATGGGAGTTTTCCCACA
>NW_007734768.1:34301-45290 GCF_000696425.1 Galeopterus variegatus
TTTAATCACTACTCTGTTCCATCAATCAATCTGTCATTAGGAATTTACCATGTTTTCTTTCTTACTAGAGCTTCATAATAGGTCATTCCATCTGAGAGTGAAACTCCTTCAACTCTTGTTTTCCTTCATAATTTCTTTGCTACTTTTCTGAATAAAATTTATAATCAGCTTTCAAAGTTCCAAAAGGAAAAAGAGAGACTTAGACTGGGATTGTATCTATAGATCAATTTGGGAATATCTGACATCTTGACAATACTGAGTCTTTCCTATCCATGGACATGGAATATTTCTCTATATACTTAGTTAATTGATTTCTTTCATAATAGTTTTGTGGCTTTCTTCACATAGATATTGCACAGATATTGTTATATTTGTACCAAAGCATTTCATTTTTGTGGGTGCTAAAATAAATGTAAACACAATTACTTTTAATTTCAAATTCCACTTGTTCATTACTGATATATGGGAACAATACGATGCTTGCATGTTAAACTTGTGTTCTGCAACCTTGCTATACTGCTTATTATTTCCAAAAGATATTTTTATCAGTTCTTTTGGATTTTCTACAGAGACCATCATGTCATCTTCTAACAAAGAAGTTTTATTTCTTCGTTGCCCCCCAAAACAGACTTTTGAATATTAGCCTTTGTGATTAGTGTGTAGTGATATAACAGTATGCTCTTAACTTGCATTTGTCTAATGATAAATGGTTTTTACAAATTTATCTATCTTTTGACTGTATTTACATCTTTTGTGTGTGTGTGAAGGATTTGTTCATGTCTTTTGCCCTTTTTTTCACTTTTTTAATAGATAGANCTTTAAAATTATTTAATAACTATTGATATGTTTTCAATTGGAAAGTGCTCATTTGTGTCTTCTGTCCATCTTTCTTTTGGGTTTTATGACAGTTATTTATTGTTTTGTAAGAATTGTTTTTATATTTACATCGTAATTCCTCTATCAAATATATATGTCTGATTATGTTGGTATGTTGGTCTGATAAAAATATCCTCTCCCAGTGTAAGTGTTGCCCTTTTGACACTGTTAATTTTGGTAAACAAAACTTTGTAAAATATTCCAAAAAATCTTTAATCTTATCTAGTTGATTCTATGCATATTCTGTTTAAAATTGTGTGTATACATCAATATCACAAAGACATATCCTACGTTTATATTTCATGTTTAGGTCTCCAAGGAATTGATTCTGAAAAGTGTGTAAGGTAGGTGTCCAGATTATTTTTTTCTTTTCTGAAGAAATATTCAAATTACTCAGTACAATTTATCAAAGAGATTACCTTTCCCTTTTTTGAAAACTGGGATGCCTTTCTATAAATCACATGATACTATGTGCATGGATCTATTTCTTTAATCACCACTCTGTTCCATGCATCAGTCTGTTTGTCTTTAGGAAATTACCATGTTTTTTTTCTTATTAGAGCTTCATAACAGCTCATAGCAACTGAGAGTGTAACTCCTTCAACTCTTCTTTTCCTTCATAATTATCTTTGCTACTTTTCTGAATGAAATTTGCAATCAGCTTTCAATGTCCCAAAAGGAAAAAGAGAGACTTAGACTGTGATTGTATCTATACATCAATTTGGGAATAACTGACATCTTGACAATATTGAGTCTTCCTACCCACAGACATGGAATATCGATGGAATTCTACCCAGAAACAGAAACATAAGAAAATTTAGGGAGAACCAACTTCTTTACATTCATTTCTTCCAAACCATGGATCTTCATATTCAATGCAATCCCCATCAGAATATCAATGACATTATACACAGAAACAGAAAAAAACAATGCTAACATTCACATGGAACAACAACAACAACAACAACAACAAAAAGCCATGAGTAACCACAGCAATCCTGAGCAACAAAAAATAAGGCCAGAGGTGTAACATGACCTGACTTCAAATTGTACTATAAAGCTCTAGTGACCAACACAGCATAGTACTGGCATAAAAGCAGACACTCAGACAAATGCAACAGAATAGAGAATCCAGAAATCAACCCACAAACTTAACAGCCAACTGATCTTTGACAAAAGCAACAAGAACATACAGTGGTTAAAAGACTGCCTCTTCAAGAAACGGTGCTAGGAAAACTGGACATCCGTATGTAGAAGAATGAAATTCAACCTGTACCTCTCCCCATACACCAAAATCAACTCAAAATGGATTCAAGACTTACATATAAGACCCAAAGCTATGAAACTTCTAAAAGAAAGCACAGGAGAAACACTTTGGGAAGCAAGGCCGGGCAAAGACTTTAACAAGACCCCAAAAGCACAGGCAACAAAAGAAAAAATAAACAAATGGGATTATATCAAACTAAAACTCTTCTGCACAGCAAAAGAAACAGTGAACAGAGAGAAAAGACAACCTACAGAGTGGGAGAAAATATTTGTAGACTATGCATCCGACAAGGGATTAATATCTAGGATATATAAGGAACTCAAACAACTTAACAGGAAAAATACAAGTAAGTAACCCAATTAAAAATTGGGCAAAGGAGCTGAATAGTCATTTCTCAAAAGAAATATATAAATGGCCAGACACATGAAAAACTGCTCAACATCACTAAGAATCAGGAAATTTTGCTTTAAGCTGTTTCCGTGAGTTTCTCAAAAATTCAGGCACTTTCATTTTCATTGTTTTTTTTGCATGTCACCTAGCTTAATTTTATGACTCTTTTGATGGTATATTGTTTAAACTATTTTGAACCATGCATGCTCAGATGGAGATTATTAAATAGCCAATTTCTGTATGTTCTTACTATTATTGATTAACGGTCTGTTTTTTTTCCCCCCGCATAATTTCCGTGACTTTTCAATAAAAATGGAAACAAAAACTGACTCAGGGCTGCTAGCCAGTTTCTCCTTCTAACAGAGGAGTTGCTGAGGTGCAGTCCCTTCAAGATTGTCATTGCATTTATGTTGTTTTGAGTAATCTTTTTTTATCTCTGTTACACTGCGAGAGGTCTAACACTATATTATAGTAATTTTATGTGTTAGACTCTGTGTTTTGTTTTGTGTTTCTCTTTCATTAATGATATCAGTGCTTTGTTAGTTATATACATACTGATTGCCTTTTCACTCTCCTATAGTGTACATTGATACATTAGAGTTTAGTTTTGTTTTGTTTTGCTTTGTTTTTGAATAGAGTGCTATTTAACTATAATTTTGGTATTATTTTTTGCATCCTGTTTAAGAAATCTTGCCTTAACCTAAATCATGAAGATAATATGTTACTTTCTAGAAACCTTGTGGTTCTAGCATTTGTATTTATATTCATAATAAATCTCGAATAATTTTTGAATTTTAATTTTTTAAAATATTTAATTTTTTAACTGACAAAAAAACTACATATTTATGGTATGCAACATGAGGTTTTGGCTTGGGTATACATTGTGACATGGCTAAATAGGCTATTTAACATGCATTACATAACATACTTATCATGAATTAATTTTTGTATGTTATGAAAGTAAATGGATAGGTTTCATTGTTTTACATAGTAAACCTAATCTAACTGGGTCAATTTTACTGAAAAATCCATTCTTTCCTTGTTACATTGCAGTGAAATTTTCTTTTAAATAAAGTGAAATTATACACGGGAGTCTTTCTGGATTTTGTTTTTGTTTATTTTATTTTTGTATCTGTGCATGAACTGATGTCACAATTTTTAATATAATGAAGATTTATTTATAGTATTCACAACTGTATTGGAAGTTCTTCAAATTCTTCTTCTAAGATATTGCCTTGGATATTCTAGATACTTAACATTTCAACCTAAATTGTGTTATTGATGCAAATGTTTAAAAATGCTTGGGAATTTTGATTGTTACTAAATAAAATTTATAAGAAAATTTAGGGAGAACCAACTTCTTTACACTCGTTTCTTCCAACTCATGTATCTTCAAATTCAATGCAGTCCCCATCAGAATATCAATGACAATTACCCAGACATAGAAAAAAAAAAAAAGAAGAATGAAACCAGAACTAAACCTTCATCATATGCCAAAATCAACTCAAAATGTATTAGAGACATGAATAAAAGACCAGAAACTATATAACTATTGAAGGAAAAGACAGGGGAAACACTTCAGGAAATAGGACTGGGAAAAGACTTTATGAATAAGAACCGTCTTTAATAATTTGCTAATATTTTTGTAGTTCATTGCAGTGAAGCCATGCAAATTGTTCATTAGAATTTTCACATAGTTTTTTGCAGTTTTGGTTGCTAGTATAAGTGATATTTTTAAATTTAATTTTCACTTGTTTCTGGATAGTACATAGCAAAATAATTGATATTTTATATGATGACCATATATCTTCCAACCTTGCAAATTTCATTTATTATTTCTAAAGTTTTAGTTGTAGATTTTTTGATGCTTATGTACACAATAATTTTCCTTGAATATAGTTATGCTTTTATTTTTGTACCCAAGCGTGCACATGCATAGATATTATAATATAATGTATGTCTATATAATACATATATATTATAAAGAGATAGAAGGATCAATATCATATTTTAACAGCAATCTGAGATGCCACCTGGCACATGGGAGATAGAGTTAAAGTGTCATTAAGGCAGTTATTGTGTTGCATTATTTTTGTCCATCACATAAAACAATAACTGCCATTCTTCTATATGTCAGCATTCCAGTGGTATTTAAAAAGTACGTAAGACCCGAAGAAAAAATATTTCTAAAGATACAAGAATGTCTTTAATGAAAAAAAAATGAGGATACAAGAATGCCTTTAATAAGTGATGGATAGTAAAAGGCTTCCCTTTAATTTTAACATTAGTGTTTGGCAATGTAAGAACAGTGATCCAGACTTCAGGCACTTATACTGAACAAGGAACAAATCAAAGTGGAGATCAAAAGGATGATTAGCACTTGAACATCTTTATACTGAAAACAAGGAAAATGTTTCTAGTTTCCCATGTGTTTTACACATTAATGCTTCCTAAAGTCTTACCATATATAATAAACAATGGTCTATAACATAGTTTATTGTACATACATTCTACATTGAACTTCCAATAGGAAGTTTGAACAGATTTCTCCGTATCCTGCGTAGGGCTCCTTGGACCTCTTTGTTCCTCAAGCTGTAGATCATGGGATTGAGCATGGGTATTATCACAGTGTAAAATACAGAGGCCATTTTATCAGTATCAAAGGAGTGACTGGACTTGGGTTGCACATACATAAAGAACAGAGTCCCGTATAATATAACTACGACAGTCAGGTGAGATCCACAGGTGGAGAAGGCCTTGCACCTGCCCTCTGCAGAGTTCATCCTGAAGATGGCCACAAGGATCAGTACGTAGGACACAAGGACTATCAGAAGAGATGAAACCAAGTTAAATGCTGAAAAGATCAATATTATCAGCTCAATTTCACGTGTGCCTGAGCATAGCAATGTCAACAAGGGAAGACTGTCACAGTAGAAATGACTAATGACATTATAGCCACAGAAGGGTGAAATAAAAATTTTTATGGTGGTTATCAGTGAGAGAAAGGCACTGTAGAGATAGGGGACTGCCACGAGTACCCGGCATAGTCTTCGTGACATGACAACTGTGTAAAGCAGAGGGTTACAGATGGCCACATACCGGTCATAGGCCATTGCCGACAGAACAAAAAGTTCACTAATGATGAACATGATGAAGAAAGCTAGCTGTGCAGCACACCAATTATAGGGGATTGTATTTAGGTTTGCTACAAAATTTACCAACATTTTGGGTCCCACAGCTGTTGAATAGCCAAGATCAATGAAAGCCAGATGTCTGAGAAAAAAGTACATGGGTGTCTGTAGCCTGTCGTCGATCTTAGTGAGGATGATCATGCCCAAGTTGCCCACCATTGCTGTTACATAGATGATGAGGAACAGCCCAAAGAAGGGAGCCTGCAGCTCAGGACGGTCTGTGATTCCCACGAGAATGAAATCGTTCAGCAGTGTTGTATTGTGTTCATCCATCCAGGCCATTAATTAAACTTACTCTGAGAAGAATACAAAGTCATTAGGTTTCAGGAGATATCACCTATTAAAATTGTAGTATTCAAACCATTACATTTAAGATGTGTCTTTTTTTTTTCAGATAAAGCAATTTAAGACATGACTGACCTTGCCATTGAACCTATAACCAAATTTAGAAACCATTACAACATAAGCTATGTAACAGCCATTTTATATTTGTGTCATATAAAGGTCATCATTACAAGGTGTATAGTTTCTTTCTTATTCTGTCAACAATATATGATTACAAAAAGTTTGGTCTAGAGTACAAATCCTGATAAATGTTCAATTTTTTTTCATTGAAGACTACATTTAATTTGATAAACCATATCCAATTCTTAGAGGAAATTATAATTAAAAAAAACTGACCTCTCCTTTTCACCCCTGAAGTGTCATTCTCAATCCCTGAAGGAAACCACTTCTAATTCATTTAACAGACTTTTATTTACTTCTCTTCTCATTGTACTTCTGTATGTCTGAATGTTGTTCTCATTCCACTATCCATTTGATCTTTAATATTGTATTCTCACTCCACTGTGCTTTTATGCATTTTAAACATTGTTTAATGGTGTTTTGTAATGATAGGAAGTCATTTAGCTTTGTTGTAGGAGTTCCCAACATCCCCACTCTACATAACACATCATTCTTTTCCCCTAGAGCAATGTATCCAAACTTCAACACTTCAGTGAAACCTTTCTGATTTTTTTATATGTTAAAGATCATGTAAGTCACATGTCTATAGTTTATTCAGTCTGCAGTCTGACAATGAATGACTAGCAGGTATTCCCACATTTGGTTTGACCTTAGCAATAATATCTCTAAAGAGATGTGTTTAATGTGCATTTAAATGATGTGTTTTTATAGCACTTTTTAAGATAAGTAACAATTTATTTAAACATATTTGTTAACTTACCACTTCAAATGATCAAGTAATCTACTACAAATATACCTATCCTACATGAGAAATATAAATCTCCAGTTGGAAATGCTAAAAGGGGTGGGGAAACTATCAATTTTTGTAGTATATAGATGAAATAAAAGGAAAGTAATAGGGAGCAATAGAACTAGGTATTATATGATTAATCTGATATACTCAAATTTTTCTTATTTAAGAAAATACAATATGAGCAAGGCAAATAATTATTTGATCCATCAAGCCAATTGGACATGGCATTTATAGGAATGGAGTATATTTACTATATTTTATTTTCTTCTATCTTTATTTCACTTTCAATCAAGTATACCTCAAATATTTTGAATTAACAACTCTAATTTGAAGATTGCAATTATTCTGCTTCTGCTTTTCTAACTCTTTTCCCCTTCAAATTCTTTTAAAGGCATGTACTTACAAGCTTTCATGAAAAATGGTTATCTACGTTCTGCACAAACTGTTCTAGAGTCTTAACAAATGATTACTACAATGTGATTCACTCTAGAAGACCAGCAAAACATGGATTTCCAAAAAAATATGATATAATAAAAAAAGTATTTTACAACCACCATTATAGGTATATTGATATAAAATCCTAAACAATACCAATATGTCATTGATATCAATATTTAAAAAGTTTAAGAACTATAATTCACTACATTCAAGTTGTTTTAATCTCATGTTTGGCTGAGAAATTTAATTCTGGAAAATCTATAAATACAATTTACAATATTATCTGATTGATTTGAAAAAAAAAATGGATATTTGAAGAACTGAAGAAATAACATCGTTAAGAATCGTCAAAACAATAAAAAATTAGAATAGAAGGGAAATTTCACAACCTGGTAGAATCTTATTAAAATTAGACTGAACATATTCTTAAGAGAATAAAATTAGAACTTTATTGGAAAATATTACAGAAGTCCTAAATATATTAATAGAAATAGTATGTTCCTGAGTCGCATTGCTCAATATTATTAAACTTCCAATTTTGTCCAAAATGATCTATTTGCCTCTTGCGTTTCCAATCAAAATCTTATCAGGGTATTTTGTAGAATTTGATACTGATTCTAATATGTATACGGTAAATGTAAGTGATAAAAAATAAGCAAGACACTCTTGAAAATAACCTGAGCTACCAGATATTAAGAATAATAAAGCTAGAGTTATTGACACAACGTGAAATTGACACAAGAATGGACAAATAATCAATGGAACAGAATAGGGAAATCAGATAAAGACAAATGATTATACAGAACCCTGGTGTAGACACGGGCATCATGTATGGCAAATAGTCTATTCAATAAGAAATGCTGGAGAGAATTTTCCAAATAGAAGATCATGAAATTGGATGTTCAGTTAATCCATATAAAAATCAACCCTAGATAGATCAAGACTTAAAAAAAAGTGTAAAACTGTTGTAGCCTTAATAATGTGAACCTCTGCATGTCACTAAATGACAATAAACACCACCACCAACAACAGCAACAAAAAGAATAGACGTTCTAGGTTAATTAGGCAAAATACACCTGCCCAGAAAATCTACTCTACTCAAAAATCTACTCACAATGTTAAAAAAAAATACTTATAAAAAGTAAAAAACACAACAAGAAAACAGCAACAACAACAACAAAATTGTAAAGGCTGATATCTTAACTTACAAAAAATTATGTCAAGATAAAGAAATTGTCTACAGAAGTTTGAACAGCTTGGCAAATCTTTTCATCCCAACACCTACTGCATTTTAATTTTACAAATCTCTGCAGTTCTTCTGAAACTCGACTGAGTTTTAGGTTCCCTTCCCCCTATCACTGGCCCAGCACTGACTAGGACAAAAATAGGAAAACTGAACAACAAGCCTTACTCTTATCTGGTGGAAAAACAAACTCCAGAGCTCCACCAAGAATTGGGGAATGGACTTGAAGCCTAAGGATACTCTCCCCATACAATTTTTTTTAAAAAATATCTCTACTAAGTATTTTATAGAATTTTGCAAATAGCCTCAACTATGAGAAAAGGGTCTGTTAAACTGAGAACATTGTGCTGCCACTCAAAAAAGGGAGAGGAATCTTTAGCTGTAAAAAATACATTGGCTTCAGCCATCTCTGCCTGAGTTAGCCTCAGCAGAAATACATACACATATCAATTATTAAAAAATTACAAAACAAAAGAACAAACACCCATATTTTTCTGATGTAACACAGCTGATGCTGATTTCAACGAGCTCTTGTTTATATTTCTAATCTTTATTATGAAAAATGTACCATATTGTCTCATTAGAGAAACAATAGCTGCAGTAAAGGAGAATTTGTGGAAGATATCAAATTGGTACAAATCTTTCCAAATTACAACTTTGAAATCCAAAAAATGTGCAACTTGGCAAATCCTTCTAGGCAAATACTAAATTGATGTAACTTCATAAAAGATGTACAGTGTTATACTCTTAAGCATGGGGCTCAAGGTCAATCCCAAAGCCACTATATGTGATTTGTGATAATTCTTGCCGATTTTACTTAACCTGTATTTCCTCAATATAATTATATCACATTATGCTAGATTCTCAAATACCTGGGCGAATTCCTATGGGTTGAGATATATGATTTGTGTGTGCCTGTGCCATGTGACTGAGACCTGGGAAGAGATACGGGAAATTCTCCTACTCTCTTCTTTCCACTCTCCCAAAATACTTTTCTCTATTCACTTGTGATTTGTATAAATTAAAAAAAAAAAAATCAGGATGAAAAATGTTCTAAATGCATATAGGTACATTATAAGGCAGGAAAGGGAACTTAGAAGAGCAAAACTAGAAAGTGTTTAAGGTGTGTGTGAGACAAACTAAGAAATGTACTTGAATATTTGGTCTCTTCCTTCAGTTCCTGGCACAGAACACTTAAAATCCTTGGTAACTGGGGTTGTAGCAGAATCTTTTAAAAAATTGTTTGATCTTTGACCCAAGTTTCTGATCCAGGGCTACTGAATCACTTGATGAAAAGTGAGTCAGATTAAACCGTCTGTTAAGGCATTTACATATATTATATGAACAGAAAGAGAACACTCAAGCCTAGAACGATAAAGTGTGTAAGGTGTAGCAAGTTCATGCATATTGGAACAGAATACATATATCTAATTTATAATTCTTCCAAAGATTAAATCTCCCTGGTCTTTTAATTGTACTGAATTTAAACTCAGTTTTACCCCCATTAGGGATATGTTAGGAGTTACTTCCAAACCCTGAGCCTCACCATCAAAATGAAAACAAGTGTAAATTTAATACAAAAAATAGTAGGGACAAAGGCATCCTATTATTGTGGTGTGGTAAACATGTTAGCCATGTTCAAAATGTCTAGTATTTTACTTGAACTTTGTCATTCCTTCTTATTGCAAATATCACTGTACCAAACGATCTGTCTCCTCATCTCATCATTTGTGCCCACGTCTGACTTGGCCTGCAGACATGGTAGACTTCTGATGGTATGCTAGCCGCTTTGCACATCAAGTGCTTTCTTTATTTTCCTGAAGGCAAAGTGTCTAGAGAGCTTGCTCAGACCTTAGGCAAGGCAGCTTAGAAGAGCCTGGACTTAAGGTGTCAAGCAACATTCAAACAATAAGGGAGAGGAACCAATGGATAAATATTAAAGTTCCCCTGGCCTTCCTTGGAAAACACCAAGAGGTTTCTGCAGGACATCTGAACACATCTTAAGGTATTGGATCCCAGTGCTTACAGCAGTAACCTATTCTTTGCTGCCCACTTTATTAGCTTTATACTTTCTTCATCTCACTTACCCTTTCCACATTCATCCTTCCTGAAATCACTTACCAAGTAACATTATTTACCCAAATTCATGCATCAGGGACTGCTCTCAAGGGAATTTTCACTCTGCCAAACACAGTCTTGGATGGTATTAGTAAAACAAGGCCACAGATGGACTCAAATGAAACTCTATGGATGCACGAAAATAAGAGACAATGATAAGATGACATTGTTAAATAATTGGAATACCTACCAGAAAAACTACTAGTTA
>NW_007734768.1:45456-46164 GCF_000696425.1 Galeopterus variegatus
AGACAATGATAAGATGACATTGTTAAATAATTGGAATACCTACCAGAAAAACTACTAGTTATTTCAGGCATAGACACTCACTTAGCATCAGAACCTAACACATCAGCGTTTTTTTTTTAGACAGCTTTCCAGGTGGACCTTTCAAATGCTCACTACCTCTTCAGAATGTTTTTTGGTTAGAATCCCAGTATAGTGTAAAAGTAATAACAAATAGAAAAATAGTCTCTTATAACTGTCAAAGAACATAAAAATAGTATTAAAAACACATCATAATTCTATAAAACATAGTTATGAAAAGATTACTGATGTGCATAGTGTAGTATCCTAAGTCTAGCGTTAGTGACTATGCTCATAACAACACCTTAATGTAAAGATGAGGGTGAAGAATTGTCACTGGGGTTTATCTAATAATCATGATGACCAGTGCCAAATACTCACCTAAAGTGAAGAGTGGGTCTTAGTTTTCCCACATGATTACTAACATGACTTCAGTCAGAAGTATTTACGAGCATCTCTCCTTTTTGAAACATGCTCCTGGGAGGTTGAAGGCAATTTCTTCATTATTCTGAAAGCAGCTGAGAAAAGGAAACAACGTCACAGGGTGACTGTTAATTAT
Organism: Galeopterus variegatus; assembly: GCF_000696425.1. Lineage (NCBI taxonomy): Eukaryota > Metazoa > Chordata > Mammalia > Dermoptera > Cynocephalidae > Galeopterus > Galeopterus variegatus. The sequence goes on from NW_007734768.1 coordinate 46,073, forward strand.
TCAGAGCACCTCTGATTTCCCTATTGAGAAAATGTTCTTTTATAAGCAAGTCAGCTGATTTTTTTTTTTTTTTTTTTTTTTTTTTTTTTTTT
>NW_007734768.1:46966-58803 GCF_000696425.1 Galeopterus variegatus
AGCGCCGCCGCGCTTCCCAAGCGGCGCACTATCCAGTGCGCCACCGGGCCGGCCCCGAGCTGATTTTATTTGTTATTAATTTGTCCAATCCCCAATCTGATATCTGAGTTTAAGTATATTATTTGTTGGATGCATGCTTTAGTCACTTGTAAATTACTTCAACATACATTTTCCACAGTGGGAACTCTTTAAACATGTCCTATAGTGTTTTTAAAGATTCAGAAAGGATAGAATAATGAATATGAGTGTAATTCTTATTTTTGTTTCTTTTTTTGTCTTGAAGAACTAAAAGTTAATAATCTCCTAATTCCATATCCCATAATTATCATCAGTCCTCATCTTCCATCCTCACTTCAAATCTCCTTTTATACCTATATTGCTCCTATACAAAGTTGATATGTTCCTGAAAAGAGAATACATCCTTCTAAAGAACATGTTATTCATACTTTAATGAGTGTAAATCTCTTGTTACATGTCTCATTTTGATAGCCAACCTTCTCAATAAATTATTTGTTTCCTAACTATCTCCTAATTCCATATCCCATAATTATCATCAGTCCTCATCTTCCATCCTCACTTCAAATCTCCTTTTATACCTATATTCCTCCTATACAAAGTTGATATGTTCCTGAAAAGAGAATACATCCTTCTAAAGAACATGTTATTCATACTTTAATGAGTGTAAATATCTTGTTACATGTCTCATTTTGATAGCCAACCTTCTCAATAAATTATTTGTTTCCTAACTATATTTATTTTACTGCATACAAATAGATATTTTGCTGAATTCTACTGAATAAAATTTCTCTAATCTGGGTCTGCCATCATTTAATATGTTTGTTTCCATAGTTGCCATTTCCTGAATTATACATTTATAAGAACAATTAACAGGTTTATGTGCGTCTCCACATTGCTCCATGAATGAACAATTTTGTAAAATGTCTCCTCGAGTAAGTTCCTGATTCGGGTAAAGTAAGGAAGTTTAATTTATTTAAATAAGAATGGGTCTATTGTAAGAATATATTTATTAGTATACATTCCACTACCAGTACATGGGACGACCATACTCCTGACATCCAACTTATAATTATGTTCTGTAAATGCATATTGTAAGGGAGTGCAATAAATAATTATATCAGATTAAATTTGGTAAAGCTAAAATTATTTTACTTGCTTCGATATATTATTTTATTGATTAATCCAATACTAGAATGGATTTGAAACAAAAAATTTTTTAAGCACAATCCATATCAACAACAACAAAGTTAGAGATTATAACATAAACAAATAAATAAATATTTTAAATATAGTTTTAATATGTGTGTCTTTAAAGATGATAAGATGGAAACTTTTGAATAATGCTGATAAAGTAGTTGAAATGACTTAAAATAATTGAAACACACACTGTAGCACAGATGGGATGGATGGTAACCAAATTTTTTTCTTTTATTTTCCTCCAGAGTACATGGATGAGATATTTACCATCCTCCCTGCAGCTGGCTGTGGCAAAATGTGTGAGTTCTAGCCTCACTCATGTGGGATCACCTTCATACTCAGTGTAAGCTGCACTTTCCATCTCTTTGTGCTTGTCCAGAATGGCTCTCCTTAGTACATTTCTTTTTCACTGAAAATCTAGAATGCATAAAAATCTCCTTTCACTTAACACCAAGAATTTAACCCAGTTGACAAATGGGTCAAGGGTGTTAATAGGAATTTCTTCAGAGAGATATACGAAAGGCAAATAAGCACATGAAAAAATGCTCAATATTAGGCATTCTGAAAATGTAAATCAGAACTACAGTAATATACCACAAACAGCAACAGCAAATATTGGTGAGAATATAGATAAATTGGTACCCTCCTGTATGTCTGGAGAGAATGTAAAATGTAAATCACTCAGCTGCTATAGAAACAGTTTAGAAATTCCTCAAACAGTTAAACATACAATTAACATATGACCCCACAATTCCAAACCTAGGTGTATACCCAGATGAATTGAAATCAGTTAATAAAACAAGGACACAAACATGCAACACTTTTCACAGCAGCCAAAGATAGAAATAGCCCCAAATATCTATTAAAACATAAATGGCTATACAAATTGTGGTATATGTATAAAGGAATATTATTTATTCATAAAAGGGAATGATTATAGTAAAAAATGAGTATAGTAAAAATAATAAAATATTTAGAAACAAACTTAACCAAGGAGAGGAAAGCTTTGTACACTGAAAACACTGGTGAAAGAAATTAAACAATACAGCAAACAAATGAAAAGGATTCCCATATTCATGAACTGGAAAACTTAATATTGCTGCAATGTTCATTCTACCTAAAGTAGTCTACAAATTCAATGCAATCCCTACCAAAATCCCAATGGTGTTTTTGTTTGTTTGCTTATTTATTTTTATAAAAATAGAAAACAACCCTAAAATTCATTTGGATTAACAAAACACTCTGAATAGCCAAAACAATCTAAACGAAGACAACGATGGAAACATCCTATTTCCTGTTTCCAAAATATATTGAAAATCTACAGCACTTACAAACTGTATGTTAGTAGCACAAAACAGACATATAGACAAATGGAATAGAGATCACAGAAATCAATGCATGCATATGCAGTCAACTGATCTTTGACAGGGGTGCCAATAATACACAATAGGGAAAGAATACTCCCTTCAACAAACGGTGCTGAGAAAATTGTCTGTCCATGTACATAATAATGAAATTGAATCCTTAACTTACATTGTACTAAAAATTTATCTCAAATTGGATTACAGACTTAAACATAAGACCTGAAATTTCAAAACTCCTAGGAGAAAAGATAAGGGAAAATCTTTATTATATTAGTCTTCAAAATGGTTTCAAGAAACCAAAAGTGAAGGTTTGAAAAGCAAAAATCGGCAAGTGGGACTACATCAAAATAAAAAAGCTTCATCAAAGTGAAGGAAACAATCACAGTGAAAACATAATATAGAGATTTGTAAAACTATTTGCAGATCATATATTTGATAAGAGGCTATTTTACAGAATATGTAAGGAACACCTACAAATCAACAGCAAAACAAAACAGAACAAAAACAAACAAAAAACAACTTGATTAAAAATAGTAAAAAATAGGCTAAAGATTTGGATTGACATTCCTCCAAAAACGATATACAAATGGCCAACGGACATTTGAAAAGGTGTTCAACATCACTAATAAGAAAAATGCAAATCAAAACCACAATGAGCTATCACCTCACATCTGTTTGAAAGGCTATTACCAAAAAAAAAAAAAAAAAAGAATAAAAAAGGGAAAAGAGAAAAAATACACAATGTACTGGATACATAGATAAATTAGAACTCTTGTTAATAATTGATGAGTATGCAAAATGGAACAGCCATTATGTAGAACACTATGGTACTTCCTGAAAAAAATTAAGGATAGAACTACCATGTGATCCAGCAGTGTTCCTTTTTATATTTATTCAAAAGAATTGGTATTAGGATCTCAAAGAGATGTTAGTAAACCTGTGTTCATTGCAGCAGTTTTCCAAATAGACAAGATGTGTAAACAACATAAACATTTGCTGATGAATAAATGGATGAAGAAAATGTGGTATATAAATACAATGGAATGTTTTTCAGCTGAAAATAAAACGATATCCTGCAATATGCGTAAATGGTATATAAATACAATGGAATGTTTTTCAGCTGAAAATAAAACGATATCCTGCAATATGCGACCAATATGAATAAACCTGGAGGACACAATTCTTAGTAAAATAAACTAGTCACAGAAGGACAAATACCACATGATTCTACTTTTATGAGTTATCTGAAATAGTCATAGTTGTAGAACCAGAAAGTAGAATGGTGGTTGCAAAGGGCTGGGGTTTGCGAGAAATGAGTAGTTGCTAATCAATGGGCATGGAGTCTCAGTTTTGCAAGATAAATAATCAATACATGCTACAGCAGGTATTAATCTTGAAAACATTATGCTGAGTTAAAGCAGCCAGGCCACAAAGGTCACCTTTACTGTGATTCCTTTATATGAGATATTCAGATTACAAAACTACGTAGAAATTGAACACAGATTGCCAGGGGCTGGAGGAAGTAAGGAAGGGGGAGAAAGTACAAGAGTAGCTCAAAACGTTCATGGAAAGATTTGTATAGCCTTTTAATTCTATATTTCCACAAAGTTTTTGAAGTGCCTTTGTACTAAAAAGATATTTTGTAGTGATGAAAAAACTGGAAAAATATGGAACTACCCATAGGTGTGAATGTGACAATTGTCACTGATCATTCCCTTTAAAGTAGTTACTGTCAAGGCTTGTGAATTTTACCTCAATTAACTGTTTTTAAGTGAGTTTAGATATATTTTTACATGTTTGTTATTTATATGTCATTTTGAGTGGAGTTCCTAATTTTATATTTTGCCCATATAATCATCATGCATTCTTTATAATGTATGTGTCTATAGCATGCAATAAAATAACTGTCTTCTTAACTAGTTTATGATAGCTTTTGGTTTATAGAAGTTTCACATTTTGTGTAGTCACATTACTTCGTGCTTCCAAACCACCAAATTTAAAAAATATGTATAATTAACTAAGGGGATTCTACCAATCTTAAGAGTTCTGGTAAATATTAACAATGTAACTATGTATTTTTCTAAAATTAAATGTACTTGTTTTTCACAATGGATATTACATAGGAGTACAATTGACTTTACACACTCATATTAGTCAATCTTCATTTTTTACAATATAAATCATATTTTATAAAATGTAAATTCTTTGTACAGCCCTTCCTCTTTCTATTAATCCTTGTCATCTGATCACATTTTCTCCTTTATCATAGGTAAATCCTATCTATCATTTCTCATTCACATGCAGATTGTCATTGTTTAACTATATATTTATATATTCATAAACAAAATATACTCTAAGCTTGAAGGTGTTTTAAATATGTTTGCATGATATACTCCTGAATATCTTATTCTGAAAATTTATTATTGTTTTAATCTTGGGTGCTTGTTTTTGAACTCATCCATATTAATTCACTTAGCTACCTATTATTCTCTGATTTGGCTGAATATATACACTTATTAGATATTTGCAAATTGTTTCCCAAAGTGCCTGTAAATTTTACATCCCACACCAGCACAGTAAGAATGTTTCCTTTACACTATCACCTCACTTTCACATTGAAGTTAGTAACTTTGAAATTTATGTCAATTTTATGAGTATAAGATGGTTTTATATCATTTTACATATACATATTCCAAATCCATATTAAATTATATTCCTTGTCCATAACAGGTTTTTTTTCCTTTGTAAACTGTATGTTCTACGGATTTTTCATCTATTATTTATTAATTCAACAGATGCATAATTGTATCTGTTTTTTCAAGTATATGGTTTGTTCTCTTAGTATAACCATTTTTTTCCCCTTTTTTGTCTTTTTTTACTGACCGGTAACAGGATCGCAACCCTCAGTGTCGCGCCCATACCAGGGACTGGCAACGGGATCGCAACCCTCGGCGTTGCGCCCGCACCACGCTCAACCAGTGAGCGGGAACTGGTCTCCACATGGGATCCGAACCCTCGGCGGGAGCGCCACTGTGCTCCCAAGCGGTGCACACTCCTGTGCGCCACCGGGCCGGCCCTTAGTGTAACCATTTTAAGGACAACATTTATCATTCCTTTTGATTTTGACTTGTTTTTTAGGATCCTTTCCATGCTTAATTATATGCACAATGCATACACACACATTCACAGGTTTGGACCTTATTAGCATGATTTGGATATCCATAAATTATTGGATATCAATGACCATGACTCAGTTTTGACATTTGAAGGAAGGATTACTGTGATATCAAAATGGAGAGACCTTTAAATGGAAAACAATAAATTCTTAGTTTTTGTGTAGAAATATATTGTGGTAGGAGATGCTCTGTTTTGTACAGTTCAACAGTTATTTAAATTTTTTAATGTAATTTCAAGAAATCATAATTTGGTTGTACTCTGTGTTCTAGAGATATTGTCTTGTTGTGATTAATGAATAAAGGGAAGTCTTGAGGAAGAGATGAGTTCACAAAGTGATAATTAAAATTATGAAATGGGATGAAGGAAGGAAAAGAAAACACTACCACTGAAACTTTTCTGTGAAGAAGACAGGTCATTGTGATTAATATAAGGTCTGCTGGAAGCAGGGTTAAATGTGAGTGTAGGGCTGATCTTTTGTATACCTTCCTTCTTGGGTCTGGGCAGTGAGGAATGGTGGCATCTGTAAGAGCATCACAGAGTGGTAGGAACCAAAGGAAAACAGAGCCAAAAGCTGAGTAGGAGCAAGGTGTACTGAGAATACAATTATTATGAAAGGGGCCTTAGTTCTGGGAAGAGTAGTATCTGCCAGCCAGTTGTATCTTACTCTGAATTGTGATTTTTTTCTGGTTTTGTTGAGTTTATGTATAATCTTGATAACTAAAAATGTCTAATTTCTATTTTCTGTGAAAGAATGACATAATCAGTTTTATGTCTATGCTCTGCACAATATAGTAAAAGAGGCAGCAGCACATCCTCACCAATCAGCCCAAGAGTGACACATAGAAATTTGAGCACATTATCTGTAGTGTCTGAACCTTACACAGTGATTAGATGGCTGCAAATGCAGAGACCTAAAGACAGGGAAGTTTACTTTGAACTGGGGTCAGACCCAAACAACTCCATGGAAAATGGTCTGAGCTTGTGTGAGCAATGGCTTTTTTTGTGGATTAGATACTGTTTGATCAAGTTAATCAGATAAAACTGTAATATTATTTATGACTACAGCTATGAGAGCCCATATAATTCAAGTTATATGGAGATAAAAGAAAATGATATGCAGCATTTTAAAGTAAAGATTAAATATACAAAAACTTGTGTGTTTGTCTTTCATGTATATCAATCAGTCTTAGCTCCTATGTAGATATATGAGTAAATATATATTTACACATACAAACATAATGTGTATATATGAATATCAGAATGAACACAGAAAAAGAAAAATGGATGATACAGTTTTTTCAGCATGTAAAAATGGTAACAGTATAGATAGAGGGTTTCCAATGACCTTTACTTCAAAATGTCCAAGAACAGAATCATACTAATAAATTAAAACCAACATTTCCTCATACCTTCTTGATACTGAGGAACAGAATATCACTCTCAATTGTTTTCTATTAGTTTTCAGTGTGAAATATATATTTTATCGATAAACAAATTTGTCCCAAACACTTTTTGCATTGCCACTTTTACATCTTTGTTCCTTAAACTGTAAATGATGGGATTCAGCATGGGAATCACAATGGTGTAGAATATTGACACCATCATGTCATGCTCCAAAGTGTAGCTGGAAGTTGGTCTCACATACATGAAGAGAAGTGTTCCATGACAAATGGACACTCCAGTTAGGTGAGAGCCACACGTTGAGAACACTTTCCGTCTCCCTTCAGCAGAGTGCATCCTCAGAACAGCCACCAAAATGAAACCATAGGAGACCAGGACTATTAGGATAGTGAATATCTCCATAGAGCCAGCAAAGTAGAAGAGTAGCAGCTGGTTTGTGTGAGTGTCAGAACAAGAAATAGCGAGGAGAGGTGGGATATCAGAAAAAAATCTCTAATTTCATTGGATCCACAGAAGGACAGGCTGAATGTGGCCACTGTGTGTGTAGTTGCATGTAAAATGCCACCAACATAAGAAGCAATGATGAGTGGCATGTAGACTCTGGGTGACATGCTCACTGAATACAGAAGTGGGTTGTAGATGGCCACATAGCGATCATAAGCCATTGCAGCCAAGAGAAAGCATTCCGTGGTTCCAAAAGTAGTAGCGAGAAACATCTGTGCTGCACATTCAGGGAGTGAAATGACTTTATCCTTTGACATAAAGTCTACTAACATATTTGGTGTAATAACTGAGGAATAGCAGGCATCCGCGGAAGACAAAACACTCAGAAAATAGTACATGGGGGTGTGAAGCCGGGAATCCCCAATGACCAGTACAATCAGTCCTAAATTTCCCACAAGAGTAAAGAGGTAAATTGCTAGAAACAAGAAGAAAAAGGTGATCTGCCTTTCAACATTATCTGTGAGGCCTTTCAGAACAAATATAGTAAATTCAGTAATATTCTCCATGTTGAAATCTCAAAGAAGATCCTTGAAGGTATTTATATATTTACAGTTCATTTCATTTTAATAGAATAAACAATATTGTGACTCAAGGGAACATGAATGATGCCTTCACATATATATATTCTTGTGCTCATGATTTTCTAGCAGCACATCAGAAGACTGTGACAAGTGTTCACGCCATTCACTGCAGAACCAAATATAAGACAGACATGTTAACTGATGCACTGAACTCTTATCAATGCAAACACCAGCAGGTCAACTGGTTAATTTACCACTTACTTCTATTAGCTGTTTCATTATTAAACAACTTTAAAACAAAAAGTGAGTGCATTAAAAAAATATTTGCTGACATCAAAACACATGAAACAGTATATCAGTGGACAGGGCTTTAGAATAAAATAGCAGAGTTCTAGATCTTTTAGCAAGTGTGTATAATGATTTGCTACAGTGTATAAAAGCATACACTGCGTTAGGAGTACTTTTACTTACTTCTATAAACATAAATTTAAAATACATTTTTTTCTGGTTTCCAGGATATGTTGATGTTTAATCCTTAGGCAGACCCTGTATAAATCAGATTTTAATTAATATATTTGGTTCACACGTGTAACAGGCAAGAACTATATTATTTAGTACTTGGTGATTAGTAGCTAAAATGTTTAATAAAAAACAACATGATTGTTCTTGACACATTCCATTCTATCTTCCAAAATATTTTTTTTCAAATATTTAAAATTTTGTCTTACCTCTGGAACAGCAAATACTGGTTTAGTTACACTATGAATAAGGATAATGTAGACTGCTTATATGCACTTATTCAACTGTTGATGAAATCCACAAGAGATGCCCCAAGAGGGATACGCCCTGATTATCTTCTGATTTAAAATAGTAATATAAATTTACTAAATAAGAAAACAGTAAATGATTCATAATTAGGCACTAAATTCTGTTACTTCCTGAATGGAGTTTTTTGGTTCATTTAAAATGGTTTAGATTTGCATTTCCTTTATAATTAGTGATCTCACATCTTTTCATACATCAGTTGGCTATTTGCATATCTTCTTTGGAGGAACGTATATTCAAGCCCTTGCTCAGTTTCAATTGAGGTTATTATTATTGTTGTTTTCATAATTATTGCTATTGAGTTACAGGAGTTCTTTAGTTTTTTTAATGTCAATTCCTTATTAGATACATGGTTTGCAAATACTTTCTTCTGTTTTGTAGGTTTGTTCACTTTACTGATATTTTTATTTACTGTGCAGAAGATTTTCAGTACGATGTTGTCCTACTCATCTAAATTTGTTTATGTTGCTTGACTTTTCCTGTCATATCCCCCAAATCATTGCCAAGCCCAAAGGTCTGAAGCTTTTCCCTTATGCTTTCTTCTAAAAATTTTAGTTTCATGACATGTTTAAATCTTTAAACCATTTTTTGAGTTCTTTTTTGCCTATCGTATTAAACAAAGGTCCAACTTCTTCATTTTGCATTGGTATAGTCAGTTTTCCCAGCATCGGTTGATGTAGAGGCTATCCTTTCCTGAACAGTATGCTTGGCACCTATGTTGAAGATGATTTGAACATATATTTGCCAAATTGTTTCTGGGATGTCTATTCTTTTCATTGGTCTATATATGTGTCCTTATTTCAGTACCATGCTGTTGAATTATCATGGCTTTTTAATGTACATAATTTTTAATTTTCATGTTCCAGTGTTTAATTATTTAATTTTCTCTTTTTATTAAACATGTTTATGTAGTACAGAGTAATATTTTCATGCATGTATATAATATGTGATGTTTAAAGCAGGATTATTAACACATTCATCATTACAAACATCTTTCACATCTTTGTGTTGAGAACATTTGAACTCTCTTCTAGCCATTTGAAAATATACAAGAAATTATTCTTATTTATAGTTAACTAGGACAACTATAGAGCACTAGAACTTAGTCTTTCTATCTAACTATAAGTTTATATACATTAAGCACCTATATTGACAATTTTTAGTGAAATCTTCTTCTATTCCAGATAATTTCATTGACAGGACATTTTAATTTTCATGAAGGTGCCTGTGGAGATAGCTATTGGGAAAGTAGAGATGACAGGTGTGTCATATGAAAACAGAGACAACTGGACTGAAGGCCAGGAGACTTCTAGGGAGAGCGTGTTAACTGATCAAACCAAACTTGTGTAGACCATAAAGGGCAATAAAACTCCACTGAAGACTTTTAAATTCCTCAAATTTGAGTTTGGATTTTAAAAATAATGGATGATCTTGAGTGCAATCATTGTCTTGGTTATTGATGTAATGGAAAAGTCATTAAAACCAGAAAACCTTGGGAACTACACAAAATATTGAGATATATAATCACAATCCTTTAAATCTAAATGGATTTCTAGGAAAATATCATAATACTTCAGTGAGTTTTGGGCTTTAAATTTGCAAAATGCCATTTATTCTTCTTCTGACTTTGGGAAATTTTGATGACTTTTCTGATACTCATGTTCTCAAAGGGATTCAGTGTGAGGCCAACCCAAGATCTGCACACATATAACTTTTTCTGATCAGGTCATCCCCAAACTATGGAATTTGGTGAAGCTACTGTCCCTGCTGTAGATGCAGAATGAAAGGCCCTCATGGTTTCCTTTTTAGGTCTTTCCTAATTTCACAGTTATGCTCACACNAATGAAAGGCCCTCATGGTTTCCTTTTTAGGTCTTTCCTAATTTCACAGTTATGCTCACACAGTGCCTTGCTCCATGACTGTGTCCAGCATCTCCTCTGTCCCCAACCCCCCCAAAAGAATTTGCTGTTGCTATTCAAACACAAGGTACCATGAAAACTCCTGTGCATCCAGGTAGACATAAACCAGTAGAGTAGGTGAGTTAATGCCCCATGAGGGGAAGTTTGACCANTTAATTCAACAGTATGTATAGGATTGGTATAAATGCAAAAGTGAGTTTAGCCCTGTCACTCCAATTCTGTTCACCTAGACAGACCCCAAAAGAGTCATTCCTACTGGGAAGGGTCCTTTTCCAATGGCGACTATATCAGCTGGTGAAGACAAATATACCTATAATAAATTTAAAAAACACACATGTAAATAAATAAAACAAAAATCTTAAAAGCTAAAGCTGTCAAACTATTGCCAATGTTGTCCCTTGAGACTGTATATGTTTATGATATAGTGTGACATTTTTGTGGCTTTTAGCTAGCCTTCTTTAAGACTGAAGTTAAAAGTTGACCAATTGATCTAAACACCACAGACTGTAAACTTTGGCTATTTCTGACCTCCTTGAAAAACATCATAAATGGAGTTTCTTTCCAGACACTGAATTTTCCTCATTTTATTCTCACTTTTTCACATTCCTTTGTATGTTTGTAGCATTTTACATGTATGGATGTGNGGGTTGATCTATCACACCTGAATAAAAGTGTGATAAGTATGGTGTGAGTTTGTGTGTATGAGTGTTCACACTTTTGAAACTTTTGAACTGAATGCTTTTTTGTTTGTCTTTCATTCAACAACAGTTCTTTGTATAATCTGTTTAGCACAAATTTTCAGCTAAATAATGTAGAAAGCATGTGCAGTGTGTAAACATTTTGATATTATAGTTTGGAACTCTGTTGATTAACACAGGTGCAAGATGGCTCAGTTTCACAAAATCTGCCAT
>NW_007734768.1:60186-65588 GCF_000696425.1 Galeopterus variegatus
ACAATGTCCTAAAAGTTGACCAATTGATCTAAACACCACAGACTGTAAACTTTGGCTATTTCTGACCTCCTTGAAAAACATCATAAATGGAGTTTCTTTCCAGACACTGAATTTTCCTCATTTTATTCTCACTTTTTCACATTCCTTTGTATGTTTGTAGCATTTTACATGTATGGATGTGCCACATAATAACTATTAACAAGTTTATCTTAATTTGGCATGGAGAACTGTGGGGAACTGGTGACACTTTTAGGACATTGTCTTTTTTTGGAGGGGGCCAATTAACATTTCACTCAAAATCAGACTAAATAAAAATGTTAAAATATTGGTACTTGATGTTATGCTTTCATAGCAAAGGCAATTCCTCTATGCCAAACATGAAATAGCCAAAGATGAAATCAGGAATGTAGTCCCATTCATTGTTACTACCAATAAAATAGAATACCTAGGAGTAAATTTAGCCATGAAGTGAAAGACTTTTACAATGAAAACTATAAAACATTGGTGAAAAATTGAAGAAGACACAAATGAGTGGAAAGATATCTCATTTTCATGGGTTGGAAGAATTAATCATCAAAATACCTGTGTTACAAAAAGCAATCTACACATTCAACACAATCTCTTTTTAAATATCATTGACATTCTTCACCAAAATAGAAAAACACAATCTTAGTATATGTGTGGAATCACAAAAAAACAAGCTTAAGTCATCTTGAAAGGAAAGAACAAAATGGGATGCATCACATGTCATGACTTCAAAATACACTGTAAGCTGTAGTAACCCAAACAACATGGAATTGGCATAAAAACAGATAAACTGATGAACAGAATATAACAGAGAAACCAACCAACCAAACAAACAAACAAACAAAAAAACAACTCACACTTATAGCCAACTTATTTTCTACAAAGGTGCCAAGAACACACAGTAGGTAAAGGACAGCCTCTTGAATCAATGGTGCTGAGAAAACTGGATATCCACATGCAGAATACTGGGAAAACAGGGTAATTTAATCAGGTCCCCTCGACTTAGGTCTGGTGGGGGTAGTGTGGGTCATTCTTTGTAAGCAAATTGTTTGTGTGTGGGTGGAGTTAATGGACATGTGTGGCACCCTTTCTTGGCTGGCGACTGCCTTGGGCATCTGTCCCGTGAAGCCATGCTTTTGAACCTACTGCTTCCAAGGACCTGTTTTCCAGTTACCTCACTCATAGACCTGTGTAAGGGGTCTGGTGACCCAGCCTGGTGTGTGAGGGGTCTGGTTACCCATCCTGGCATCTGAGTAGTCTGGTGACCCAGCCTGGTATTTGAAGGGCTTGTGAGCCAGTCTGAACAATGGGCTTGATGGGTCTGTGAGCTCCAAACCCAGCCCTAACTCGACTGTTGGCCCAGTTGGCAGGATATGGCAGGTAAAAGAGTGCAACACAAAAGATTGAAATTAGACCATTATCTCTCACCATCCACAAGAATCAACTCAAAATACATTATACAAACGTGTAAATTGAGACCCACAACTATAACACTAGTAGAAGAAATATAGGAGAAACACTACAGGATATGGGAGTGGGTGGAGCTTTTATGATGGAGACTACAAAAGCACAGGCAACTAAAGCAAACATATGTAAATGGGAATACATTGAACTAAAAAGCTTCTGTATAGCTAGGGACTGTCAAAGTGAAGAGACAACATACAGAACGGGAAAAAGTGTTTGCTAACTACACTACAAGCAAGGGGATAATATCCAAACATATAAGGAACATAAATGATTCAATATCAAAAAAAAAAAAAAAGAAAGAAAGAAAGAAAATGTAACAACCCAATTACCAAATGGCCAAAAGACCTGAACAGACATGTCTCAAAGAAGGCATACAAATGACCAAAAAACACATGAAAAAATGCTTTGCATCACTAATAATCAGAGAAATGTAAACTAAACCCACAATGAGATATCATTTCACTCCAGTTAGAATGGCTATTATTAACAAGACTGAAAATACCAAACACTGGTGAGGATGTGGAGAAAAAGGAACTCTCTTACATTATTGGTGGGAGTGTCAACTGGTACAGCCATGAGATGAACCAGCATGGAAGTTCTGCAGGGAACTAAAAATAGATCTACCCTGTGACCCAGTATTCCAGTACTGGGTATATATCCAAAGTAAATTAAATCAATATATAAAAAAAGATACTGCACTCCCATGTTCATCACAACACTATTCACAATAGCCAAAAGATAGAATCAATCCAAATGTCTGTCAATAGATGAAAGGATTAAGAAACTGTAGTATGTATATACACAATGGGATGCTACTTGGTTATAAACAGAAAGGACATTGTTGGGAGGGTGGGGAAGTAGGAGGGGAGAGGGAGGTTTCGGTAATGGGACACAATAATCAACCACATTGTATATCGTCGACAAAATAAAATAAAATGAAAAAAAATGACATCCTATCATTTGCAGCAACATGGATGGAACTTGAAACCATCATGTTAAGTAACTGGGCACAAAAAGACACACACTGCATGATATCACTCATAAGGGAATATAAAAAAATAAAAATAAAAAGTGTTTCTTATAGAAGTGGAGAATGGAATAATGGTTACCATAAACCAGCAGGGAAGGGTTGGTAGAGACAGAAAGAGGCGGGAAAGCTGTAGACTAATGGGTGCAAAACTGTGCCATCTACCCTGAGTGAATTCTTGGGGGGTATATGCATGTATTGAAACAACACACTTTACCCACCAGATAGGTACAAGTTAAAATACTTTGAATTAAAAATCGAATATATGTAAAAATTTGGTTCATGTACACGCACCAAGTGAGAAGGATGAAAAAGGAAAATACCCTTTTCTGTTTGTTTAGCTTGTTTTCCCAAATATTATATTTCCATACATATTGAGCACTTTTTAAGATTTACTTTCCTGTGAAAATTTACTATTTATATGATACCATCATATGTTTAAGTACAAGATAAAACTAGTATCATGAAAGTTGTGAATTTGGTGGATAAAATGCTGCAAAAATAAATATATAACATTTACAGTTAACCAAATATATCTGTTGCAAAGAGGACGATCTGTGTCTTGACAACTTTCCAAGAAATGGTCTATACATACCTACCTCCATCACCTGCTTTCAGGCGTGATCTTCCTTAAATAGGAGTTAAAATAAAAATAAGATTTAGTAACATACAATTTGTTTTAAACTATACTTCGTTATAAATTATTATTTATTATTTATTTGTGTTTTCCTGTTTGGGTATATGAGATTGTGTGGAAAACAATTAAAATTTTTTCCGGGGAAATTAATGGAGTTTCAACCTTGATTCCCCACTTCTTTTAATAGCAGCGATTTTAGGAAGAAATGACAATTCTTAAATGAAGATAGTTTTACTTTTAAATTTGCATTAGTTTAAAGGATTTCAATNCTGTTTTTAGGAGTTGATCTGCCAGAGGAACCTCCAGTTATCAATCTTAGGTTCGATATGTGTCCTCTCTAGCCGTTGTCATCAGTCATCTTTGGAATTTTTTTTTATTACACTGTATCCAATGCTTGTTATACTGGCATTTTCACATGCACTTTGCAAAATAGAATTTCTGCAAGATAAATGTGAGTCTTACATTGTGGTATTTTCTCTCACTGAGTTGTATTTAATTCTTTCTTTTTTTTCATTGGAACATAGTTAATTGAACATATCTGTGGTATATAGCATTGAATATCAATCCCTGTGTGCTATATGAGAATTTCAATATTTCTGCTGGAAAAACTTTCAGTACCCTGGATTGTTTTTTATTAATTTCTACCACACGATTCTGCATCATCAGCCCAGAAACAGGCCTACACCTCAATAATGTTCCTCTGAAGTGTCATTCTGAAACTAAATCCCCTTTCCTTAATCACACTTCATTTCTTCTGCCAAATAAGGCAGTTGTGTCATGTCACTCTGGCTTCTGGTTACTCAGACTCCTCTACTGTTGGCTTCTGGCAGCTCAGCTCTTCTTGTCCTTTACTTTCCAGCTTATACCTCTTCTACTTCATTTGTTTAAAGCCTGTTTAGATTATTAAAAATCTTTATTATTTACATTTTTTTCTTAAGGTTTGATCTCTGATTTTCTTGTATAGAGAAATGAGTGGGAAAGAATGCTAATATTGATTTGGCAAGTAGTATGTGTCCAGAGTTACAGTAAGGGTTTTGAAGTAAAGATCTTGTTATTTTTCAGGAGTGCCTTAGAATATGGATATAATTATTTTCATGTTTGTTGATACATTAGAGAATCAATGAAGTAAAGTTACTCCAAGAGTCTATGTAAGGTATTGGTTAAAAGTATGGTATAAACAACCTTTTTTATGGTTTCATTTTCTATGATTTTCTTTATGTATTTGGTTGTTTGGTTGGCTGTTAGTCAAACAATTACCAGCTGTGAGATTTTTTTTCAAGCACTGATATTCTTGAATTGTGCAAACTAAATGAGATAATGAACATATTTAGGTTTGTTTGCACAGAGCCTAGTACCAAGTGAATGTGAAATTGATGTTACCAGAATCTATTGTTACTAGTGTGCTTTAAATAAATTTTATTGTAATTTCTTATTTCAATGTCAATAACTCATTCCACCTAATAAGGCTTTTACAATTGAAAGAGAAAGAGCAAGTGAATTACAAGTTTATATATTAAAAAACTGAGACATGCCATATCTAACTATATATTTAACAAAGCAAAACATGCTCTCCTGCAACCAGACTTACTCTCAAGTCTTTAGTGTTTGTTTGTTTTAATGTAAAGAAACTTTATTCAATACACGAAATATGAGTCTGGTGAGATGATGGGATAGTATTCCACCAACCATCCCAAATTTCTTGTTTCTTACCACTGTACATAAAAGTAACTGCATGTTGCATAAGCAGGTTAGCTTATGTTTGAAAACATTGTGGAAACAATTACTTTGATCAAAATATGTCCCGTCTGCTACACATAAAGCAACTCAGTGCGCTGTTCACTCGGACATATATATTTCATAAAGGTCATTTATTTAACAACAAAAAAGAAAATGATCAAAAACAGAAGTTATTGCTTGTCTACTGTGATTTTGTGCAATTAGTTGTGGGAATAGAGAGTATTTGCAGATATTTAATATGCTTACCTATTATTAATTCCCACCTCTACTAAAGTATGTTTGATGGCAGAGCTAAGGTTGCTTTTAATTTCAATAAGTATATGTCACTAAAATTAAGTTTCTGTAGAACAGCCCCAGTTTTTTTCTAATTTTTTTTCCCCAAATTTTATTTGAGTTCACATTTCTTCCTGTTAGGAGAAATTATAATTCCTTAAATATAGTTTTCAAATTAGTTTTTTTTTTTTTTTTTGTCTTTTGTCTTTTTTTTCCGTGTCCGGAAACGGATCG
>NW_007734768.1:66419-92275 GCF_000696425.1 Galeopterus variegatus
GAACCAGTCTGTATATGGGATCCGAACCCTCGGACGGGAGCGCTGCCGCGCTTCCCAAGCGGCGCACCATCCAGTGCGCCACCGGGCCGGCCCTCAAATTAGTTTTTGAGTAGAAATGATTTATATGGCAACCAATATAATAAATTCTTGGCAAATAAAAATTAAAAACAAATAAAATTCAATGTTTCACTGTATTTCTGTTACCGAGAATTATCCTTCAAATATCAAGCACATAGAAGGCTTTTTGTTGTTGTATTTTGTGTTGTTTTAATTGTAGATGATCTGTTACCTGAAATGGGTATTCTATTCATACTATGTATAAATTCTTCTTGTGTGACTTAACTCCTTAGCCTGGGCTAGAAAAATGTGTTATCCAGGTACCTAAACCAAGTACTTGCCTTCCTCCAACTCCATGACTATAAGTGGATATTCAATGGGCTGGGGTATTTTGGATAATCTGTCTTCTATTTTCCTTAAAATATTTAATATTAATTTACTTAAAATCTGAAATATATCCTGTCCCCGTGGCATTTTCACTACAGTTGATATATATTATCTTGTTTGTAACACATCAGATATGTTTTGTAATGGAAGAACATATCAATTCCTACGAAATTGAGCAAATTAGTAGAAATTGAGTTTACTGGAATTGATTTTATGAAGTAAAATTTCATAAATTTTATTTTGAAAAAAGAGATTCATCACCTTAAAGAAAAACTAGGTTCAAAATTGTTATGTATGCAAGAGCATGCTGGCAAGATAAAATACAATGACAATTATATATGGTGTGTGTATGTGTGTGTATATGTGTGTGTGTATCTATGTGAATATATGTGTGTCTATGTATACAAGTATACACACACATAAATGCATTCTGAGATGGTATTTTAAGTTTGTCTTCATATTAGGAACAAAAGGATTCATTCATACTATGATTTAACATACAATGTTGAAAAACATGAGTATAAAGAGGATGTTTATAAATATTCCTACTAAGCCAATATATATATAATTACCACAGTAGAATGAAGATGGCAGACGAAGAAAAATAATTAGTAGCTTAAAACAGTTGTGAGCATCAATAAATGCTTCCTTACTTAAAAAAAAAAAAAAAGGAAGAAAGAAAGTAAGAAAAGTCAATAATCTATCCTGGATACCAGGAAAATATTACTTTCACAAGTCTCTGAGTAGGCTATGGAAAGCAAATAGAAAGAAAAAATAATTGTATAACTCTAAATTATAAAAGTGTATGTAGGAAATCCACACTTACCTCAAATAAAGCCTTGCTCATGAAATGGTGAGATTCTGATATCCTCCTCTGTCTCCCCATGCACATACCTTTCTTATGTCAGAGACACTAAGTTAAAATTAGAAAACATAGGGCCGGCCCGGTGGCGCACTGGACAGTGCGCCGCTTGGGAGTGCGGCGGCGCTCCCGCCGAGGGTTCGGATCACATGTGGAGACCGGTTCCCGCTCACTGGCTGAGCGCGGTGCGGGCACGACACCGAGGGTTGCGATCCCGTTACCGGTCAGTAAAAAAAACAAAAAGGAAAAAAAAATTAGAAAACATTTTAATGGATGGAATAAGAAGCAATATAAATCTGATTTAGTTGCCATGATAAAAAGCTAAAGAAAAAAATTAAATTGCTAATCAAAAAATAAATAAATAAATGCTAATTTTTCTGTAAGACAAAGGAAGGAAGAAGAGCTTTTTCTCACCAGTTTTAGAGTTCTATGGAAAGTATTAAATTAATTTTTAATAGTTAACTTTCTGGGTTTATTGTTTGATTCATATTTTTGCAAAGCTATATACTTTTTCAGAAGTTTCTGTCTGTTTTCTGTCAGAATCCACTGGAAATTGAACATGCTGTTCATTGTAAGTTATGTTTTATTTACACTGATTTTGACCTAATATTCATAGAACTAAATATTTATAAGAAACATAAATATTATATAAGCTAAATACAAATGACAATTCAAAGTGTTTTTTTAGCAGTTGTGAAAATATTTGAAAATTAATCTGAAGAAAAAGGAGAGCAGTCCTCTTCTGCTCATGTATTATCAAGTTCTAGAATGCACACAGAAGTGAATCAGCCATTCTGGTATTTTCCTATGGCTTTGCCATGGAATGAAGAGTTGTCTTGCATATGCCACTGGAGCTTTGGATATTTGGGTATTGGCAACATAAGGCATCATGTGAAACACAAATTATTCTGTTTTTACCTGTAAGGAAGCCTCTGTCTTGACTCCCCCATGTGCTCTTTAACATAAGATAGTGAGAGCAATTTATACATTTTTTTCACCCTTTGCGACTCTCCCTGAGGAAATGTAAGTAATTTGCTGATTATCTCTGAAGCATCTGAAAACCTAACAAGGATGCAGGGGACTGTTTATTAATTGCCCAGAAAATTTTTAGTCACCATCAAGTGAGTTAGATTTATATCTTTGTTTACTTGTTGCATTCCAACTTTTTATTATTGATTAGCTTCCTTCCTTCCTTCCTTCCTTCCTTCCTTCCTTCCTTCCTTCCTTCCTTCCTTCCTTCCTTCCTTCCTTCCTTCCTTCCTTCCTTCCTTCCTTTTTTCTTCCTTCCTTCCTTCCATGTTTCTTTTTCTTCCCTGTCATTATTAATTTTATATGTATCCACTTGGCTACACTATGGTGCCAGTTGTTTGTTCAATCATCAGTCTAGTTGTTACTGTGAAGGTATTTTTTCAGATGTGATTAAAGTTTAAATTGGTAGACTTTGAGTTCAGCGGATTACCCTCCAGAATGTGGATGAGCTTCAACCAATTAGTTGAAGGGCTTGAGAGCAGATTGAGGTCCCTTAAAGAAGAAGAGATGCTGCCTGCAGACTGCGACATTGAAACTCTGCCCGAGTCTCCCACCTTTGTACTCAGGACTCCAGCCTTAACTCTTGCCCCAATCTCCAGGTTGCCAGCCTGCCCCTTGGGTTTCTGTCCTGCCAGCTCCCACAACAGCATAAACCAAACCCTTAAAATCATATGTACTTATATACCCATGTGACCACAGAAAGAGAATTTGTTACTCATACGTCTCCTTCCATTTCATAATTAATTGTCTTCATCTGTCTGTTTAGGACTCCTCTTTTGTTATTTGCCTTTACTGAATTTCAAAATTTCTTGTCTTTCCATAATGTGCAACACCCACTTCTATTATTCACTGTTGCCCACCTGGATACATATTCTACTGTGCTTGGTATAAGCTCTGGATAATTAGTACATATGCTAAAATGTAATGTTTTATGTGCATAGGTTTTACTCCACTTATTGTGCTGCAAATTTTTGTCCTGAAAATTTACTGTCAAATTTTAAATCACATTATTTGTGATGTATCCATGTTGTGACTTTGTTTTTCATCTTTCTGTATTACCCTAAATAATATGTAACATATTTCACCGTTCTATTCTTATTGGTAGATATTTTATTTGTCTCCAAACTCAGCCATCACCGATATGTATGGTCAAATGAAAAGCCTTGAGCTTGCAAACTTAATGTGTTATACTCAAAATTCACTGTGGAATGTTATCGTATATCCACCACTGTGTGTGTCCATATAGATATAGATACATTCATACCCACACATTCATCTACACATATACCCAGATAAAAGCACACACATGGTAGTAAGATTTCTTGTTATGAGAAAATATAAGACACCATGTAACTTTTTTTCATATTTAGGACGGGTGTACCAATACACTCTTCTACCAGAAAACAATGAGGTATGCTGTGTCTTCACATCCAGGACAGCAAACGATGAGGTATGCTGTGTCTTCACATCCATGACAGCAAACGATGAGGTACGCTGTGTCTTCACATCCATGACAGCAAACGATGAGGTATGTTGTGTCTTCACATCCATGACAGCAAACGATGAGGTACGCTGTGTCTTCACATCCATGACAGCAAACGATGAGGTACGCTGTGTCTTCACATCCATGACAGCAAACGATGAGGTACACTGTGTCTTCACATCCATGAAGTACATTCTTTCTTGTTAGTTGGGTATTATTGTAGTATGTGATTTTCCAACATTAACTTTTTTTATTTCTTTATGGTTTGATTATTTGGCATAATTAGTAGTAAATTAAATTAACTTTACTGAAGTATCATTGACAATAATAAACTGCACATAGAGAAAATGAAAAATTTGACAAGTTTTGACATATGTAGGCATCTGTAAAACAGTCAAATAGTCTTATTTAAGTGGAATTCTTCCAGGTTTCACTTGGGTTTGCCATTTTTGCAGTGCAGTCTTGACACTCTCTTAAGACAGGAAGATGGGGATGTCACAGGATTCACCTCATCTGTTTTCCATCTCTCAGAGAAACTGTCCATTGTTGCCTCATGTCAATGTTTTGAAAACTTGTTTCACATATCTTCCTTTGCTTTTATTTATTTATTTATTTTTGTTCTTTTAATAGCAGCTTAAATTCATCTCTATTACTCCATATTAGTAGCAAAAAAATATTCAGCATATATTAAAGTGAGTGCTGGAAATATTTTTCTTTTTTTAAAAAATAATTTACTTCTTCTTTAAGCTTCTTACATCCACACAAAAATAAAGAAATATATTGATTTTTAGAAAATGTATATCAAGATTCTGAGTACTTTTCATCCTCTGACTGTTCCCATCCTGGCCTACGTCCTTGTCCTCTTCTGAATATGCCATAATTAAAACCCTTCAAGATTTTCCATTTTCTCTTTATCAATCTGCAACCTATTTTTTGCACAACACTCACAGCTGTCCATTAACCAAAGATAGATCACATCACTCTATACCTAAAATTCCCACAATGGTTCCACTGTCAATCAGAATAAGAGGCAAATTTTACAATGGTGTATATAGTCCTACTTGGTCAAGTTTTACATTACAAATCAATCATTATGTTGTCTCTTTGCTTTTTTTTTCTTTTTTTTTTTTGATTAGCAATGAATATTCATGAGATACAGAGCTGATTTTCACTCCTTGTACCCAAGATATGAAGGCCAAATTCATACTGGCAGCATGCCCATTACCACAAATTACCTTTGTACCCCACATCTATTTCTTAATTTTATTTGATGCTCCAACTACTGTTGAGTCTACTGTCCCTCAGCTCTATTGTCTTATCATTATTTATGAACTTTTCCAATAAGAAATTTTGCACCCTGGAACAATCTTCCCCAAAATATCTGCACAGTTACTCACTCTACTCTTCAAGTGTTTGTTTAAAGGTAATTTTCTCAAAGGGCTCCCCTGAAAAATTTAATTAAAAATTTAATTCTCATCCTGGCTATTTGCTCAATTCTAATTTTGTTTGACTCAATACCTATAGTCTATCATACTATGTAACTCACTTCTCATTCTGCCTATTTTCTGTATTCTCTGTAGTCTTCATACAGGGGGAAACTTTGGTTGTTTAACTTAGTATATGTTTATTCAATATATGAATCTATTTATATAATATCCATCAGGTATCTTTTGTGAACATTTTATTGTATTGGGCATTACAGATAAATTAGTAAATGGAACATACAAAGTCCCTTTAAAAAATAAAAGTCTATTGGAAAAGACATGAAAGCAGGCTATATGTGAGAACATGTAGAAATGACACCTAATCTGGACTGGAATGTAAATATAGATTAATATCTGGAGTATAAGCAGGAATGAGTCATCTGTTAGTGATAGATATTGGTTTCAAAATAATTAATATTTTTCTTTATTTCTGTGCTCATTACACATTGATTCTTGTTCATCCCGTGAAGACAACAGTACAAGGCTAAAGCAATAACAGTTATAATATATATTGACTGTTGCATAATTTATTATTACCATACCCTACAATTAAAATTAAATAGAGTATTTGCACACTTTTCTGGTTTCTATGTAGGGCATTTTTCAACTCTTTGTTCCTCAACTGTAGATCATGGTATTACCAAAGTGTAAAATAAAGAGGACACTTCAACATTCCAAAGGAATGATTGTATGTGTGCTGTGCATTGATAAAGAATAGAGTACTGTAGAATGTGACTATCACTGTCAAGTGAGATCCACAGGTGGATAAGTCCTTGTGCCTGCTGTCAGCAGAGTCCCTCCTGCGAATGGCAACAAGGATCTGAATGTAGGACTGAAAGACTACTAAAGGAGATAAAAAGAAATTAAAAACTGAAAAGACCAGAATTATCAATGTAATTGCATGTCTGAGCACAGCAAATATATCAATGGCAGACTGTCATAGTAGATATGCCTGATGACATTATGACCACAACTTGATGAAAATAAATTTTTATGATGTTCAGCAATGACAAAATGACACTGTAGAGATACATTATTGCCACCGGCATGTGACATAATCTTTATGACATGACTGTGTAAAGCAAAGGCTCATAGATGGCCACATCCCGGTCATTAGCCGTTGCCAACAGAATAGAAATTTCACTAGCGATGAACATACTGAAGAAAGTGAGTTGGGTAGCACATGAATTATAGGGGATATTTATTGCAGGTGTATCTGCAATAAAATTTACTAACATTTTGGGTCTCACAACTATTGAATAAACAAGATCAGTGAGAGCCATGTGTCTGAGGGAAAAGTGCATGAGTGTTTACAGCCTTGAATCTATGCTTGTGTGAATGATCAAGCCCAGGTTATCAACCACTGAGACCATGTATACAACGAAGCAGAGCCCAAATAATGAAGTTGTAGCTCAGGGAGATCTGTGATTTCCATTAGAATGAATTCGTTCAGAACCATTAGTTTCAGTTTGTCAATTCTGGCCACTCAGGAAATCTATACTGGGGATAAATGTAAGAATAATTATTAAGTTCTATTAGAAAGGACTGATATAATTACACACACATGCACACACACACACACACACACACTTTTGTAAATATATGCGTACATGTATAAGTGTCGCACACATATAACTATTCCATGACTCCAACACAGGATTCTGACATTAGTCATGAAGATTTAGAAATTTCATCTATTTTTTTTAAAAATTGATAACATTATCACACAGAGTAAATAATTATTTTACCCTCTCATAAAACGATTTGTATTCACTGCATTACTAATGGAATATAAACTGAGGCCAAAGAGCAACTGAAAAACAGCCTAAACTTCACTGAATACTTTTATAGTCAATTGGGGGAAAATCTGTTTAGGACATGGTATTAGTACTGTGCCAAAAATTTATACCACATGTTATTTGTTGGTTACAAAACAGGCAGCATAAATTCGAAGAGATCTAACTATTCATTAAAACCTTAATCAGAAGATTAAGTTAGCATCACTAATAATGAAAAAACCTGATGAGATAAAGTATGGGTTAAACATACTTATGAAGTATTCTCAACAAAGGTTTTTATCCTGAACATAATCAATGCTCGGATATTATTTCCAGGTGGGTGTCACAGGTGACAGGTAAGCAAGATAAGTGTCACTGCAAATAATGTAAAGATATTTGAGGAGATAAAAGGTATAATATAAAATTTTTAAGATCATGAAATATGTATTAACAGTATTAATATTACTAATATCATGAAAATCAATTATCATAAAACTAAAAGACATATTTAAACTTTTGAGAAAAATGAATCTCACAAGAATTGTACTCATATATCTCCCAAAATTATTATTCAAAGTTAATGAAGAAATTAAGACATAAATGAAACTTAGGGGAGTTTATCACTAGTAGACATGCCCTGTGATAAATATTAA
Source organism: Galeopterus variegatus (assembly GCF_000696425.1). NCBI lineage: Eukaryota > Metazoa > Chordata > Mammalia > Dermoptera > Cynocephalidae > Galeopterus > Galeopterus variegatus. The sequence goes on from NW_007734768.1 coordinate 74,153, forward strand.
AGGAAGTGCTTTAGGATAAAATGAAAGGGTGCTAGGCTGTAACAAAAGTCATACAAAGTAATAACATACAATAAAGATAAATAACTAGGAAAATATGCATAACTGATGCAAAGTTAATGTTATTGAGGTGATGGTTATATTAACTCTTCTTTTTTGTATGATATAAAAGGCGAATAAATAAAACAATAATTATAAATTAGTAAAACCACTATGGCAAACAGTATGGAGGTTCCTCAAGAAACTAAAGATAAATCTTCTATACAATTCAGCAATCCCTCTTCTGGGTATACACCCAGAGGAATGAAAATCATCATGTTGAAGGGATACCTGCACTTCCATGTTCAGCACAGTTCTATTTACAATAGCCAAGTCATGGAACCAACCTAAATGTCCATCGATGGATGATTGGATAAGGAAACTGTGGTATATTTATATGTCTATATATATATACACACACACACCATGGAATACTACTCTGCCATAAAAAAGAATGAAATTCTCCCATTTGCAACAACATGGATGAGTGTGGAGAAACTTATGTTGAGCAAAATTAGCAAAGCACAGAGGGAATAAATACCACATGTACTCACTTGTAAGTGGGAGCTTAGAATGACAGAAGGAAGGAAAGAAAGTTCACAGTGGTGCATTGGAATTGCAGAGGGAGAGAACATGCCTTGGGATACAAAGCAGAGTGGGGGGGTTGATGGGGAGGGAGGCTGGGGATAATAGGTTGGGGGACATGAGGTACAAACACAATTTGTGGAAAAGTGCATGCTGCCAGTATGGATCTGGCCTTCACATCTTAGGCATGAGGGCTGAAGATCAGCTTTGTATCTCAGGAATATTCATAACCCCTCCAAAAATAATTCATTATTAAAAAAAAACTCTCAAAAAAAAAAATCTGTTATGTCCTTCTAAAAAATAAAATAAAATAATAAATAGATAAATCTGTGTTGATTGGTACACGAAGTATGAAGATGTAATCTGTGAAAGAGGAAGATACAGTGAGAACAGCATTGTATAGAAGAATTTTTATATAGTATTAATGCACAGTAGGCATTAATTCAAATTACTTCATTACAAATTTTAGAACTTAATTATAATCCCCAGCATAACCACTAAAAATAAAAACTACAAAAAATATACAGAAGAGAGAATAAAAAATAATCAAATATTACACTAGAATAAAAATAAATTAAACGCAAAATAAGGCAGTGGTAGAACAACTGAGGAAAAAAATATACAAGCTATATAGAAAAATAAACAGAAAAATGCCAGAGTAGGTCCTTACTTATCAGTAGATACTTCTAATATAAGTAGATTAAAGTTTCCAAGTAAATAGAAATATTGAAATAATGGGTTAAAAATTGATCCAACTACATATTGTCTACAGGAGTCATGTTAGATTCAAAGATACAAATAAATTGAAAGTGAAAGGATGGGAAAAGATATTCCACACAAATCACAGAAGAACAGTCAGCTGGTTGCTTATACTAAGTATCAGACAAAATAGGCTTTAAGTCAGAAACTTTTATGAGCCAAATAAATACATTATATACCTGATAAATAATCTATCTGGAAAATATGAATCTTAATAACTTACATAAAAACAAAGGCCCCATATGTTTAAAGCAAAATTGGACTATTTTAGAGAGCTCTACAATAATTGTTGGGAACATTCAGGATGGACAGAGACTCTTAATAAGGCACAGAACAAGTAGAAGATCCGTAAGGAAATATAGGACTTAAACACTCTAAACTGACTAGACCTAAGACGTGTAATACTGTCTAATCAACAACACCAGAGTACACATTCTTCTCAATTGTATTAAAGAACATTCTCCAAGATAGACCATATCAAAGGCTATAAAACAAAACTCAATAAAGTTAGATATGATCATGAAAGTATTTTCTCTGGCCATAGCACAAGAAAACTAAAAATTGAAATCAGAAATAAAACTGAAAACTTCACAAACGTGTAAAAAATAAAAGAACACATTCTTTGGCAGCAATATGAAAAAAAAAATCATAAGTGAAATTTGAAAAGGCATTGAGATAAATGAAAAACTATAAAAAGCACTACATATCCAAGTTTGACCAGTGCATTGAATGCAGTGTTCAGCGGCACTTAATAGTCGAAATGCCAGCATTAAAAAGAAAGAAAAATCTCAAATCACTAACATAAGGACATCATGAAGAAGTACAAAAAGAAGAGGAACCTATACCCAAAGCTAGAAAAAGAAACATATAACAAAATGATAGATAGAAGAGATAAATAAAATGGAAAACAGTAGAATTAACGGAACCAAAACTTGGTTCTTTAAAAATGACTTCAAAAACCCTTTAGACTCACTGAAAAAAAGGAGAAAAATGAAATTGTCAAGATCAGAAATAAATGTATTGACATTGGTCCCAATTTTATGGAAATAAAAACAATTATAAGCTAATACGATAAATAATATTGTACCAAAAATTAGAAGAGAAAGAAATAGGAATCTGAATATACCAATAACAAGTAAAAATATTGAATTGATAGTCAAAAACGTCCCGAGAAAGAAAAAAAAACAATTCCAGAATGAGTTACTTTTAAATTCTACCAAACATTTAAAGAAATAAAACCAATCCTCTCAAACTTTCCCAGAAAAATAAAAGAGGATGAAACACTTCCTGATTTACTATGAAGCTACCATTACCCTAATACCAAATCTTGACAAACACATTTGCAACAAGTTAGGAGATATACTGACCAATATCCCTTATGAACATAGGTGCAAAAATCTTTAAGAAAATACCAGCAAACTAAACCCAGCAGTATATTAGAAGTATTACACCTTATGATCAACTGAGATATATCCCAAGAATGCAAGCATAAATCAACATGTAAAAATAAATGAAAGTAATACACCATATTAATAGAATGAATAAAACATTTTGAGCATCTAAATTCATTTAGAGAAAGAAGTTGACAAATCCAGCATCATTTCATAAAAAAGAGATATGAACAAACAAAAGACAAAAGAAAGTTCAAGAAACTAGGAATAGAAGCAACTTCCTGAACATGGTATTCATATAAAACCTATAGGAAACGTTAATATGCAATTGTAAAAGACACAATGATCCCCCCCTCCCAAGAACAAGAACAAAACAATGACTCTCATTTCTGTTACTCTATTTAACACTTCTTTTGACGTTTACCCAGCACAACTATTCAAGAAAATCAAATAAAAGGCATCCAAAATAGAAAGAAAGATGTAAAATGATCTCTATTCACAGGAGGCATGAAGTTAATTAAATACAGAGAATTCTCAAGAATTCATAACAAAACGATTATTAAAACTATTAGAATTAACAAATTCAGCAAAGTTGAAGTATATAAGAGCAGCAAGCAAAAATCTGGGGTTTTTTTATACCCTAGCTTGATTAATCAATGAAGGAAATTAAGAAAACAATTCCATTTAAAATTACATCTAAAAAAATAAAACACTAAAAAATGATTTCTTTTCTAATAAAAATTTAGTTTGGACACTGAAATTTGAATTTCATGTAATTTTTAATCAAATTCATTTTTAATTGAAATGTATTGATTTTACAAATATATGGGTTGCAGAGTTATATTTCAATACCTATACACAATGTGTGATATTCATATCAGGGTAGTTAGCATATTCATCATTGATAAAAACTACAATTTCTTTGTGATGAGAATATTTGAACTGCTCTTCTGGCCACTAGGGAGCATATAGTAAATTGTGGCTAATTATAGAAAACTATAAGTACTATACACCACAAGAACTTATTTTTCTTTTCTAGCTGTAATTTTGTGTCCATTAGCCAATCTCACCTTCTACCACCTCTTCTCTCCCCTTCACAACTTCTAGTAACCACAATTCTACTTGCTACTTCTACGAGTTTAACTTATTATTATTATCATAATTATTAGGTCGCACTGTTGAGCTACTACATGTGATATTTATGTTTCTACGCCTGATTTATTTTACTTAACATAATGTCTTCTAGGATAATCCATGTTGCCACAAATGACAGGATTTTCATTCCTTTTCATGGGTGGGTACTATTCTATGGTGTGTATATACCACTTTTATTTTATCAATTTATCTTTTGATGGACAGCTAGATTGATTCTATATCTTGGCTACTGTGAATAGTGCTGCAATAAAAAAATGGGGTGCAAAAATCTCTTTGGTGTGATAATTTCCATTCCTTTGGTTAAGTGCCCAGTAGTGGAATTGCTGGATCATATGATACTTCTATTGATAGCTTTTTGAGAAACCTCCATATTGTTTTCCATAATGGCTGTAATGGCCACCAATAGTGTGCAAGGGTTACCTGTAGATTGTTTTGGGTATTATAGACATTTTCACAATGTTAATTCTTCCAATCCAAGAGCCACCTACCATTATCTCACATCAATGATGGTTTATAAAATAATGGTCTTCTGATATCCTATCCTGCCCACTATAGACACATTTTTGGCTTATTCAGGAACACTTACTTAGTTTTCAAGACACATTTATTTTGATATTTTAGTGGGCACAACCAGCAGTATAAACTACATCTGACTAAATAAATGAGAGGATGAATTAGTATGTTCTTTTTTAAATACATGCTAGTAGATACTGGTTTCCCTACAGGTGAGTAAAGATATGATTTATTTCTCTAACCATTTCTAGTGTTCTATGTAAAGCACTAAACTCTTTTTACATTTTTTTATTTATATTTACACAGAAATAGACCAAGTAAAGAGGTTAGAGAAGGTAAAGCATTTTTCCGGCCCTGTTGCCTCCTGTCCCCAGCTTTCAACACTAAAATAATTCACAATAAATATACTGTACAAAAAGAACTCAATAAAATATGCACTTGTATGCATTTACTTAAACAACAAAATAATTTTAGAGTGGCACAAAAGAGTCTTAGAAAGAGATACTTAAGAAAGGTCACCTCAATTTTAACCATAATACATTTTCCTGCTTTGTAATTTTGAAAGGATTCTTCTTAAACCCATATTTGTGTAGGTTTTAATCTTAGTTCTGACATTTACCAGATGTGCATTTTATCATTCTAGGGACGATTTGATGGCATTTCAAAACCTTTCTAAATCTTGTAGGTAAAAAGGACGAGCAATCCTCTTACTAATCAGATATTGTGGTGTGATTGAAGCACTAAGAAATGAAATAGATGTTTTAGTATTTTGTTTTGACCTCACCTTCAACTAAAAGTGATGTCTTGCAAATGACATTGATTCTTTTAGTAATACTAGTAAATTTGGGAAACATGAAATACACATGGAATGTTTGGAACAGAAAATGCATAGATCATAAAAATATTGAAGTAATCACTTCAATTTAGAGGTAACAGGAAAGCACTATGGCATGTCATAATTTGAGGTTAAATTTCTGAAACAAATCTGATGAACTACAAATCATAATATCATATTTGATATCTTGGCTGAGGATCGAAGTGAAAGAAAATAATCATAAAAATTCAAAGAACTTGAGAGGAGGGTTTCCTCACAACACTAACAACCTTTTCAGAAGTTGGGTTTTGTTTTCATTTTTACTTTTAAAAGTATCAACTAACTATGTAGAAACCAATGTCTAGCTTTCTCCAAAGATTATGATAAAGACAGAACATTGTACTAACCCAGAAACTTCAGTTATCAAAGCACATTGTTCCAGCTGTGGCTAAGTTGCTTAGGTCAGGTGTTAGACATTTGTGGTTAAAGGAAGACAGGGCCGCGAAGAGTCAGTGGACGCTGAGATGTAGTCACAGAATCAAGTGTAGTCTACTCATCTCTAATGACGATTTTATCAGTGCTGCCCAGGTGTTCCTAACATTAACGCAGTAAGAATAATTCACGGGTTTCTTTCCTCCTTAAAGACTGTACCTAAGGAGAAGGTGCATAATTTGTTAATTATGCCTAAAGCATTTGAAAGCTTCATACAAAGCCAAAAGTATATCTGCTAATTACACAGACCAACTTTATATCCCCATACAAGTAAAGCAATGGCAGATACCTTTCCACAGCTTCTCTCAGTTGTCTTCTCTGCTGCAACCAAGGGATCTGGAAATAAAATATTTTATAGTAACTGTAGGACTGTTTTTTTTAGTTCTTATAACTCTTAATACTCCTTTTTTAATAGTGTTTTTTAAATTTTATTTTTATTCATCAATATATAATGTACTTGATTTTCCTGTCTCTTTCCCCCCTCGCTCTCCACCGCCCCATCTACATCATATCTGTTCACTTCTCTTAACAGTTAAGGAATTGTGAGGGTTCAAAATGGTGACGGGTCTGGAGCGCCCGCGTCAGGAATCAGCGCAATCCTGAGAGCTGTGTGCTGTGATACCAGAGTATAGACTGCATTTCCAAGAGCAAAAAAGGACGAATAAATCTTTCAACAACGAGCCTACATCGACAAATAAGCGGCAGCGGGTTCGAGGTTTTCGAGCTGACACGGAGAAGGACTCCTGGGGGTGCCCAGGCCCAGCTGCGGGAACAATATTGGTGGACCACACGTCAAAGGCTGGGAGAGCCAGCGGAGGAACTGAGCAGAGGCGATCTGAAAAATGCCGGAACAGCCCACCCTGTGTCCTCCGTGAGTCACCCCCAGCAAAATCCCACTTGCGGGGNTATCAACTAACTATGTAGAAACCAATGTCTAGCTTTCTCCAAAGATTATGATAAAGACAGATAGAACATTGTACTAACCCAGAAACTTCAGCTATCAAAGCACATTGTTCAAGCTGTGGCTAAGTTGCTTAGGTCAGGTGTTAGACATTTGTGGTTAAAGGAAGACAGGGCCGTGAAGAGTCAGTGGAACGCTGAGATGTAGTCACAGAATCAAGTGCAGTCTACTCATCTCTAATGACGATTTTATCAGTGCTGCCCATGTGTTCCTAACATTAACGCAGTAAGAATAATTCACGGGTTTCTTTCCTCCTTAAAGACTGTCCCTAGGAGAAGGTGCATAATTTGTTACTTATGCCTAAAGCATTTGAAAGCTTCATACAAAGCCAAAAGTATATCTGCTAATTACACAGACCAACTTTATATCCCCATACAAGTAAAGTAATGGCAGATACCTTTCCACAGCTTCTCTCAGTTGTCTTCTCTGCTGCAACCAAGGAATCTGGAAATAAAATATTTTATAGTAACTGTAGGACTGTTTTCTTTTAGTTCTTATAACTCTTAATACTCCGTTTTTAATAGTGTTTTTTAAATTTTATTTTTATTCATCAATATACAATGTACTTGATTTTCCTGTCTCTCTTTCCCCCCTCGCTCTCCACCGCCCCATCTACATCATATCTGTTCACTTCTCTTAACAGTTAAGGAATTGTGATCATTGTGTCTTCTTCCCCCTCCCCCTGTTTGTTTGTATATTTATTTATTTATTTATTTTTATTAGCTCCCACCAGCATGTGAGAACATGTGGTATTCTTTTTCTGTGCCTGACATTTCACTTCATATAATTTTCTCTAAGTTCATCCATGTTGATGCAAATGGTGGTAGCTGGGGACACAATGGACGAATCCTGAAACGCTGCCCATTGCACTGTTTTAAAAATTCACAGGAGAAAACAATATTTATGTGGGGCTGTTTTCTCACTATTTTGTGGTGTTTAAAATGTATGATCAGGGCCGACCCTGTGGCACACTCGGGAGAGTGCGGCACTGGGAGCGTAGCGATGCTCCCACCGCGGGTTTGGATCCTATATAGGAATGGCTGGTGCGCTCACTGGCTGAGCGCGGTGTAGGCGACACCAAGCCAAGGGTTGCGATCCCCTTTCCGGTGACGAAAAAGACAAATAAATAAATAAAAAATAAAATAAAATGTATGATCAAAGAGTAATATACATATGAACAAATGCACACATTATAATTTTTAAAAGCTTAACACACCTATGGAACTAGAATGCAGATGAAACAGCAACAATAACAAAATAAAACATTACCTGCACCCCAGAAAAATCCTTCATGCTCCTTTCTAACCTGTACTGCTCCTCACATACACACAAATGTACAACCACTATGCTGACTTCTAACAGCATAAACTTCGCTATATTTATTGCTTTATCTGAATGAATTCTATACAACTTATTTGTGTGCATGTGTCTGGGTTCTTGCACATAATATATTGTTACAGGTAGTTCTAGATAGCTCATTCTTATTTCTTTTTTTAAAATTTTTTTTTATTATTTGTGTATTTTGTCAATATACAATGTAGTTGATTATTATGGCCCATCACCGAAACCTCCCTCCCTCCTCCCTCTCCCCCCTCCCACCCAAGTGTGTCCCCTCCATTTGCTTGTTGTAAGAACTTCAAAAAAATTTTGTGTGTGTTTGTGGGTGAATTAATTTGTTTATTTTTTTAGCTCCCACCAATAAGTGAGAACATGTGGTATTTCTTTTTCTCTGCCTGACTCGTTTCACTTAATATTATTCTTTCAAGGTCCATCCATGTTGTTGCAAATGGTAGTATTTCATTCGTTTTTATAGCTGAGTAGTATTCCATTGTGTAGATATACCACATTTTCCGTATCCACTCATCCGATGATGGACATTTGGGCTGATTCCAGCTCTTGGCTATTGTGAAGAGTGCTGCAATGAACATTGGGGAACAGGTATACCTTCGACTTGATGATTTCCATTCCTTTGGATATATTCCCAGCAGTGGGATAGCTGGGTCATATGGTAGATCTATCTGCAACTGTTTGAGGAACTTCCAAACCATTTTCCATAGGGGTTGCACCATTTTGCATTCCCACCAACAGTGTATGAGAGTTCCTTTTTCTCCGCAACCACTCCAGCATTTATCGTTCAGCGTCTTTTGGATTTTAGCCATCCTAACTGGGGTGAGATGGTATCTCATTTCTATGCACAGTTAAATTTATGAATATACCAAAAATATATTATCCACTAAACTATTATTGAGTGTTAAAATTGGTTCTAATTTGGTGGTTTTATGAATATTGAAATTACAAACATTGTATTGCATGTTTTAATGAACATATACCTCCATTTCTGTTTGTGTATGTTCCTTAGACTGGAATTGCTAAGACTTAGGATATGTGTATTCAGCATTAGTAAATACAGCCTAGTAGTTTTATCAAGGTGCATTCCCACCTGCAGAACATGATAGTTATGATTGCTAAATATCTTTATTATGACTTAATAATTTTTGCTGTTTTATTTTTAGTCATACTGGATGGCTGGGGATTACCATTGTTTTAATGTTTATTATCCTAATGCTGAAAATGACTGAGAACTTTTAAATTATTTAATGGCTATTTATATATTTTCTTTTGAAAAGTGCTCATTTGTGTCTTCTCTCTACCTTTCTATTGTGTTTTAAATCAGTTATTTATTGGTTTGTAAGAATTATCTTTATGTTTTCATCATAATTCCCCTCTCTGATAAATATATCTTATTGTGTAGGTCTGTCAAAAGTATCCTCTCCCACTGTAAGTGTTGCCCTTTGGACACTGATAATTTTGATGAATGTAGTAGTCTGTTTGTGTTGCTTATAACAAAATACCTAGAACTGGGTGAGTTCAAAGATGGCAGCACATTGTGAAAAGTGGTGGAGCAGAGAGAAAGATAGACTCTCCTCTCACTTCTTTTAAAGCCCTTGGAACCATGCCCCTGACCACCATTTTTAATCCATTCACCATAAGATGGTTCTACAAGCTAATCACCTATTCAAGTCTCAACCTTTCAACTACCGTAATAGGATTTCCCACCCTATTAACAGTCACTGGGGGTGGAGGGTAAGTTTCTAAAACATACACTTGGGGGGACACAATTCAAGTTTGAGTGAGTTTTGGGGAGATAATTCAATACAGTACAATGAACAACACTTTCTAAAATATTTCAATTTATCTTTAGTTTCTTTAGTTTAATCTGGTTATTTCTATGTGTATTCTGTTTAAAATTGTGTACATTCTTCAATATCACAAAGATGTCTCTCACGTTTTTTCTAAAATATTTATTGTTAGTATCTCACATTTAGATTTTCAATTTAACTGGAATTGATTCTGAATAGGGTGCACGGTAGGTCTCCAGATTCTGTTTTTCTTTTCACAATCCATATACAAATTACACAATACCATTTATCATCCTTTCTATTTTTGGAAAATGATGCCCTTATCAGAAATCATAGATAGTATATGGGTAAATCTGTTTCTGGAATCACTATTGTGTTCCAGTGATTGGTCTATTTGTCCTTATGAAGATACCATGTTTTCTTTCTTCCTAGATCTTCATAATAGGTCATGATATCCGGTAGTGTAACTCCTTCAAATATTGTTCTCCTTCTTCATAGTTATCTTTGTTACTTTTCTGAAAAAAATTTACAATCAGCTTTCAAAATAGCAAAAGGAACAAGAGAGATTTAGATTGGGATTGTATCTATAGATGAATTTGGGAAAAACTGACATCTTGAGTCTTGACAATAGTGAGTCTTCCGATCCATGGGCATGGAATAACTCTATTATTTATAGAGATTTCTTTCATAGTAGTTTTGTAGCTGTCTTCATATAAATATTATAAATATATTGTTCGATTTCTACCAAAGTTTTTCATTTCTATGGGGTGCTAATGTAAATATAAACACAATCTGTCTTAATTTCAAATTCCACCTGTTAATCGCAGATATATAGGAACAATATTGATGTTTGTATTTCAACCTTGTATACTGCAACATTGCTATATCACTTATTAGTTCCAGGAGGTGGGTTTTTTGTTTGTTTGTTTGGTTGGTTGGTTGTTTTTTTTCCCTGATGGTTTGTTTTTGTCAGTTCTTTTGGATTTTCTACTTAGACCATCATGTCACCCGCTAACAAAGAGAGTTTATTTTCTTTTTTGCTGAGTAAAACAAACTTCTGAGTGTTAGCCACCCTTAATGGTGCATTGTGATATCCCACTATGGTAATAACTTGCATTTATCTAATGATTAATGTTTCTTAAATAAATTTAGTTAACTTTTTTTTTGATTTCCATTTTGACTGTTTTGATATCTTTTTTGTGAAGTATTTGTTTATGTCATTTGCTTATTTTTACCTGTAGGTTGACTGTCTATATCATGCTGATTTTATGTGTTAGACTTTGTCCATATTTTTTTAGTTTTGTGTTTCTTTTAATCAGTGATATCAATGCTTTGTTGGTTGTGTACATACTAATTGCCTTTTCATTCTCCTATACTGTACATTGATAAATAAAATTTTAGGGTTTTTTCCCCAAGATAGAGTGTTATTTATCTATATTTTAGTGTTATCATTTTTGCACCCTGTTTAAGAAATCTGGTTAATCCTAAGTCATGAAGGTAGTATTTTACTTTTATTTCAATTTGTGGTTCTTCCATGAACATTTTTATTCATAATAAATTTCAAATAATTTTCAATTTTTATTTTTCAAACTTTTTGTTTTATTAATTGACAGGAAAAATTGTACACATTTAGGGTATGCAACATGATGTTTTGGTGTGAGTATACTTTGTGGCGTGGGTAACTAGGTTATTTAACATGCATTGTACTTACATAGATACAAAATTGTAAACAATATTAATGTCATTGCTATCCAGTTTTTAATTATAACAGATGACCTTTTAGTTGTGTTAATCTCATGTTTGGCTGAGAAATTTAATTAGGGAAACCTATAAATAAATTCACCATATTTTCAAGTTGAATTAAAAAATAATGGGCATTTGAATAAATGGAGAAATAATAACATTAAAAATGGTCAAAGAAAATAGAAAATAAAATAGAGGCAAAATTTCATAACTTGATAGAATATATTATAAGAAATAGACTGAACTTACTCTTAAAAATAGAAAATTAATACTTTATTGTGAAATGATATAGAAGTCCTCAATAAATTGCTGGAAATTCTAATACTTTATTGTGAAATGATATAGAAGTCCTCAATAAATTGCTAGAAATTCTATTTTCCTGGGTGATACAACTCAATGTTATTTAGCTGCCAATTGTGCCAAATTGATCTACATACTTCATGCTTTTCCAATCAAAATATTACTATACGATATTTTAGAATTTGACACTAATTCTAATGTGTATATATGAAATGCAAATGATGAAAATAAGTAAGAGACTCTTGAAAATGACCTGAGCTACGAGATACTAAGAATTATAAAGCTAGAGTTATTGAGACAATGTGAAATTCACACAAGAATGGACAAACACATCAGTTGATCAAAATTGAAAAATCAGCAAAAGACCCATCATTGTACAGGACCATGATGTAGACAGGGGTAGTGTGTATGGACAGTGTGGCAAAAAGTCTATACAACAAAAGGAGCTGGATAGAATTATTACCCCAACCGAGTATTATAAAACTGGATATTCAGTTAATCCATATAAAAATCAATCCTTGATATGTCAGGAACTTCAGGCCAAAAAAAAAAAAAAAAAAACACCTTTAAAACTGGTGTAACCTTAATATTTAGAACTGCAGCATGTGTCTAAATAAAATTATATTTCAAAAAAATAAATTAGCATAGAAATTCTAGATTAATTAGTCAGAATACACCTGCACATAAAATTTACTCTATCCAAAAACCTATTCACAATATTAACAAAATATTCACAAAAAGTACAAATAAACATTCATTAGCAAAAATACAACAAGGAAAGTGGCAAAAGTTTGATTTATACCTTAAGTTACAAAAATTATATCCAAAGAAAGAAATTGTCCACAGAATTCTGAACAGTTTGTCAGACCTCTTCATCCCAACACCCACTGTATATTAATTTTACAAATCTCTTCATTTCTACTGAAACTCAACTGAGTTGATAGTCTTAGATTTCCCTTCCCCCACCACTGCTCCAGCACTCATTAGGGGGAAAAAAAAAATAGGGAAACTGAAAAACAAGCCTGACTCTTATCTGGACACAAACTCCACAGCTACACCAACAATTGGGGAATGGACCTGCAGCCTAAGGATACCTCCACATGCAAATGGAAATAAACAATCTCAACTGAGTATCTTGTAAAATTATCAGATATCCTCAACTGTGATAAATGGGTCTGACAAATTGAGAAGATTGTGCTACCATTCAAAGGAGGGAGGGGAAAAAGAGAAAGAGGTTGAAAGGAGGAAGAGTCTTGAATAACTCTAAAACATACCTCGGGCTCAGAAGTCTTTGGATACGTTAGCATCAGGAGAAATATGTACACATAATAATTATTTAACAATTACAAGACAAAAAGACAAACACTTGTATTTTTCTCATGCAGCACAGTAGACAAAGTCATGAGCCCTTGTTTATGTTTCCATTCCTTATTGTGAAAAATGCACTACTTTGTCTTAACAGAGAAATACTAACTGCAACACAGGGGCATTGTGGATGATAAAAAATTGGTATTAATCTAAATTACAATTTTGAAACCCCCCAAAATTTGCAGGTTGGGAAATCCTTCTAGGCAAATATTAAGTTTCTGTAACTCCATAAAAGAAGTGCAGTGTTATACTTATGGGCTTTGGGGCTCAATGTCAATCCCCAAACCACTATTATGTGGCCAATGATAATTCTTGTAGATTTTTTCAAGCTGAATGTTTTCAATAAAATTATATTCCATTATGCTAGCTTCTCAAATAACTGGAATAAATCATTTGTGTTGAAATATATGATTTGTGTGTAAATGTGCCATATAATTGGAACCTATGGAGAGGTATGGGAAGTTCTTCTATGCTCTTCAGAATTAGTTTTCTCTACTCACTTGTGATTTGTGGAATTTGTAACATGAAGATCAGAATGAAAACTTTTCTTAAAGCGTTTAAGTACATTATGTGAGAGGAAAGGGAATATCCGAATTTAGAACTAGGAAGTGTTAAGGGCGTGTGCCATAATAAGAAATGTACTTGTATATTTGGTCTCTTCCCCCAGTTTCTGGCACAGAACCCTTAAAACTTTGTAATTTCCTGAGCAATCAGGATTGCAAGAGCATCTTTTTAAAAATTATTTGAGCTTTGACAACAGTAAGTGACACAGTGCTACCAAATCCCTTGTTGAAAATCAACTCAGAATGAAAACCTCTCTTAATGCATTTAGGTACATTATGTAAAAGGAAAGAGAATACCCAAGCCTAGAACTATGAAGTATGTAAGGTGTGGTGAATTCACCAATACTGAAAACAGAATTAATATACATTATTTATAATTCTGCCAAGGGTTGACCTGAGCTTTTAATTGTACTGATTTTAAACTCAGTTTTATTCCTATTAGAAATATGGTAGGAGATACTTCCAAACCTTGAGCCTCACCATCAATACGAACACTGCACATTTAATTCTGAAATATTAGGGAGAAAAGCATCCTATTATTGTGGTGTGGTAAACATATTAGCCTAAGTTATAATGTCTAATATTTTATTTCAACTTTTCTATCACTTGCTATTGCACATATCATGTACCAAACCATCTGTCTCCTCATCTCTTACCGCTTTGGCCCACCTCTGACTTGGTCTGCAGACTTGGTAGATTTCTTCTAATTTGCTAGCAGCTTTGTGCTAATGCTTTCCTTCTTTTCCTTCAGACAAGTGTCTGGAGAGCTTGCTCAGACCTTATGTAAGGCAGCTAGGGATTGCCTGAAATTTAGTGTGTCAAAGAGCAATACTCAATAAGGGACAGGAATCAATGGATAAATACCAAAGATCCCCTGGCTTTCCCTGAACAACTCCTAGATTTCTGAAGGACATCACAACAAATCTTAAGGTATTTAATCCCAGTTGTCTACAGCAGTAACCTATTCTTTGCTGCTACTTCATTAGCTTTAACCTTATTTGTCTCACATTCCCCTTTCCTCATTTATGCTTCCTGAAATCACCTACCAAATAACATTATTTACCCAGGTCCATGTATCAGGGATTACTCTTCAGGGAATTTATATTCTGACAGACACAGTCTTGAATAGCATTACTAAAGCAAGGATACAAAAGGCCTCAAATAAATCTCCATGTATGCAAGATAACAAGAGACAATGCTAATATGACACTCCTAAATAATGCAACTTCCTGGCTGTTCCCAAAGCATAAAAGAAAAGGAAACATTCTCGGGTGTTTGTTAATTATTCAGGGCATCTGTGATTTCCCTATTGAGAAACTGTTCTTTATATACAATTCGGCTGCTTTTATTTGTTGTTAATTTGTACTGACCCCACTCAGATATCTGGGTTTAAGCATACTGTGTATTGGATGCATGCTTTAATCACCTGTTAATTACTTCAACATTCAGCATGTCTCACAATGGCTTTGGCCAAATTTTATGTCTGCGGACAATGACAGATCTCTTCAAACATGTCCTAAAATGCTTTTTAAAGATTCAGAAAGAATACAAATTATGAGTTTGGGTATAATTCTTATTTTTGTTTCTTTTTTAACCTAAAGAACTCAAAGTTAATGATACCTTAATTCTATATCCCATAATCATCAGTCCTCATCTTCCATCCCCACTCATTTCTCCTTTTCTGCATAGATGCCTCCTCTAAAAGTTGGCACAGTCCTTAGAAAGGAATACAGCCTTATAAAGTAAATGTTGTGCACTTGAACAGATTCATTCAATAATATAGTTTATTATATCTTTGAAATATATATTTCATACACTATCTCTAGTCTTTAGAAACGAATTATGACCACTGTAGCTCAAACTGCTTTTGCTGTCATATTTTTTTTTTTTACGTAGACATTTTAGTTAACTCAGTCATATGCATTATGGGAATTGAGGTGAAGAAATTGTTATGACAGCTACAGTGTCAACAAAACTGCTCCAATCATGTAATTCATTGTTGCTTAAGAAATATCCTTACAAGTAGTGATAATGTCCATCAAAGGACAGAAGTTTGGAATAGAAGGTGACAACTGGGGGAGTAATTTGTGGAGGTTCTTCTCATGACATTCAGGAATGGTTCTGTTTAACAGAAGAAAAGAAAAAAAAATGTATGAAGTTAAGTGGAGATGCAGAGAGAAAGGAAAGGAGGAACATGAAGAAGAGGAGCACGAGGAGCCAGTACAATGGTTTGAATTTGGAAGAATATATAAGAAGGGCAAGTGGGAAATTCTATAGTGAAGTAAATTTGCTCTAAGAATAAGGAGGACTAATGCTACAATATAAATCTCTCTTTTTCTTCTTTTCACCCATACCTCCAATTTTCTGTAAAGTCTATTACTTTAAAAAATAATAATTGACACATAATAATTTTACATATTTATGGGGTACAGACTGATATTTTGATGTATATATACGATGTGTGATGATCAAACCAGGATAACTAGCATATCCATCACTACAAACCTACAAACATTTATAATTTTTTGTTTTGAGAATATTTGAACTCCTCTCCCACAGTCATTTTAAAATATACAAAATGTTATTTCTAGTTATAGACACACAGCCAAATTATAGAACACTAGAACTAATTCTTCCTATCAAGCAGTAAGTTTGTATCCATTAAACACCCATACCTACAAGTTTTAGTGAAATCTACTTCTATTCTAAATAATTTCTTTGAAAGGAAATCTTAATTTCCATGAAGGTGGTTGAAAGAAATAGCCTTTTGGAAAGCAGAGATGATAGGTGTGGCCTATTTTAGTACAGACAACAGGAGTGAAGGCCTGTGGACTTCCAGGGAGAGGGCATTAGCTGCTCAAAACAAACATATGCAGACTGTAAATGCAATACGGTTCCACTGGAGACCTTAAAATTCCTCAGTTTTGCTTCTGAATTTAAAAATTGTGAATGATCTCAAGTGTGACCATTTTGTTTGGTTCCTGATGTGTTAGGAAAGTTTGAAAAACCAGAGATCCTTGGGATCAGCACAAAATATTGATATGTATAATGACAATTCTTTAAAACAAAGTGTATTTCTAGGAAAATATGATCCTTCATTGAGTTTGGGGGTTTAAATTTGTGAAACAGCATTTACTACTCTTCTGAATTTGGGGAATTTTGATGACTTTTGGAACTCAAGTACTTGAAAGGATTCATTCTGTGGCCCACACAAGATTTATGCACATGTCCTGGAAGGAAATGTTACATTCTATATTATGGAACTGGGTCAGAGCTCTTGACCTGGTGGCAGCTACAAAATGAAGAGCACTTGTGGTTTCTTTTTAGGTCTTTCCTAATTTAAAAAATGTGCTCAAACAATGACTTGCTCCTTGACTGTGTCTTGCATCTCCTCTGTCCCCTAACACCCAACAAGGATCTGTTACTAACTCAAATACAAAATGCCATGGAGCCTCCTGGGCACCCCAATAGACATAATCTGGAAAAGCAGGAATGTCAGTGCTCCATGGGGTGAACTTTATTCAATAGGAATTGAGAGCCGACAAATTAATTTTCCTAAAGTATCTCATTGAACATTGTGCTTGGCAGATGTAACTGGTTGGTTAATTGATTTGATTCATAACATCTAAATAAAAGTATGACAAGTATTATGTGAGTGTGTGTGTATGAGTTTACACACTTTTGGAACTTTTGAAATGAATGGTTTTTGTTCCTTCTTCATTCAAAGAAGGCTATGATTCATTTGTTTAGCACAAATATTGCATTTAAATAGTGTTGCAAAGGCACACAGTGTGCAAACTTTTGTGAAACTATAGCACTGAGTTGTAGTGAATAAAAAAAAGGTCAAGATTTTAGATTGTCCAGTTTGAGGGGGACATTATTTTACCTAAAAGAATATATCAAAATAGATGCAGTAGGTAAAATAGTGTCCCCTCAAAATTGCCCATGTCCTAATCTTCTGGACCTGTAAACATGTTACCTTCCGGGGGGGCGGAAATGTACTGATGTGATTAAGGGTCCTGAGGTGTCACGTGCCTCATGCATTATCTGCATAGGTTCAACATAATCATGAGGGGGAGGGGAAGGAAGAAGGACAGAGTCAGTGGAGATGTGGCAGTGGGAGCTGAGGTCAGAGTGATGGGATTGCTGGTTGGAACTGGAAGATGAGTAGAGGGCTGTGAGCAACATTTAAAATGGAAAAGCAAGGAAACATTGTGTAAAACAAAACATGTCTCCAACTGAAAGTACACTAGCTGATGCAGCAAAATACACCCATAATAAAGTAAAATCAAAGAAACACACA
>NW_007734768.1:94144-94406 GCF_000696425.1 Galeopterus variegatus
CTATCAGGATTCATCTTCCTTCATTAAAAATTACACACATCCTGTAGTAACTTACATTTTATTTATAAAATGTGCTCACTGATTTTCAAATTACTATTTATTATTTATTTGTGTTGTTTTCTTGTTTGGAAATATGAGTTTTTGATAAAAACATTTAAAATATTTTCCACCAAGTCTAATGGAGTTTCTAACCATTTTTTTCCACTTTTAATAGAAGCATTTTTAGGAAGAAATAACAATTCTTAAGTGAAGATAGTTTTAG
>NW_007734769.1:0-13824 GCF_000696425.1 Galeopterus variegatus
TTTTTTTTGAAGTTCTTACAACAAGAAAATGGAGGGGACACACCTGGGTGGGAGGGGGAGAAGGAGAAGGGATGGAGGTTTCGGTGATGGGACACAATAAATAACTACATTGTATATTGGCAAAATAAAAATAATAAAAAAAATAAAATAAAATAAAATAAAATAAAAATATTCAGATTTCTTAAGTAGGGAGTGAGCCATCTTTTTTATTTTTCCCCCTTTTCACAGAAGGTAGAGTTATTTCCTACTGGAAAACTGTAAGAACACAAGCTTTTCATTAAATTTTCAAAGGTTTTTTACCCTTAATGAGAAAAAGCCTCTTCACTGGAACTATAGCTTGTGGTATTTTTAATGGCTATTGCATTCCCTTTGCATACATATGCATATATATGTAATTTTTTTTTTGAGGAGTCTTCAAATAGTTTATGGAAAGATTCATATTATCTTTTATTTCTATTTTTCCACGAACTTTTTGAAGTACCTCGTGTGTGTGTGTGTGTGTGTGTGTGTGTGTGTGTGTGTGTGTGTGTGCGCGCGCGCGCGCACGCATAGTCATGTACCGCAGAACAATGCTTTGGTCAATAACGGGCTCCATATATGACAGTGGTCCCATAAGTTTGTAATATCATATTCTTACTGTATATTTTCTATGTTTGTATATGTTTAGATACTCAAATACCATGCCTACAGTATTCAGTACAGTAATATACTATACAGGTTTATAGCCTGGGAGCAAAAGGCTATACCACGTAGCCTAGGTGTGTAGTAGGCTATACCATCTAGGTTTGTATAAGTACACTCTATGATGTTTGCACAAAGGCAAAATTGACTAACAGCACATTTCTTAGAACGTATCCCCATTGTTAAGTGACACATTACTGTACAATGTAGCTAGAAACATCTCTTAAACCTGAATACTTCTTTAAAATATATACCTGCACACACAAAAGTCTGTATCTGTCCATTTACCCAAACACAGAATCGATTCCTTCATTCAACCCAAACACACGCACACACAGGCAAACAAGTAGGCATAATAAGCCCAGATAGGCAGCTTCTCAAACTGATCCAAATGCCATATATAAAAATTACCGAGTTGCTTGAATAATTTAAGCTATTGATTTGCATCGATATTGTCTTGAGTTCAAATCATCATGTGTTGCTCAAATTCTCCACCTGTGTAATGGCACACTTTTGAATGATCACAAATTTTTCTAAGCTATCATAAACTCATCTGTTTGAACTTGTCCACTGGCCAATCGGTCTGATCTGGGAAGCATTGCTCACTCTGATTGTCTTACCATGTAAGTGACAGTAGTGATTGTCAAACCCATTCTTAGTTATGGCTAAATTCAGTTTAAAAGAGTGAAAGGAGGGTTAGGGAGCAATTGGTTAATGGACACAAAGAATGACGATGTTTTCCACTGATGAATATTGATTTGGTCATCACATATTATACACAAATACCGATAATCAACTTTGTACCCCACAAATATGTATAATCAATTGTTTCAATTAAAAAAAAAAACCTTAAAAAAAAGAACTCTTTTGCCCAGTTCAAATGATGGCTTATATTTAGTCAAATAACTAGTGGTGGCCTAGTAAGTGTTTAAGCACAAACTACTATTATTAAACTAAAATGCCTTTACCTTCAGCACCACTGATTGCAATAGTGCTATCCCTTTAAGTTTTTGTATAAGTCGTATGAACTGAACCATTCTATGTCCTACATTATTTAATAATGTCTGTGTTTAAGAACTGGACTGCAAAATCCCTGAAAATTTCATAATTAGTTCCTTTACAAGCTGGAAAAAACCGGTTCTAGTGCACTACTGAGATAACTTACCAAACAACTTCCTATAATTAGCCAGGTATTTGTGTCATAATAAGCTGTTAAAATACATTTGTGAGAGAATGTGAATTTTGTCTGTGTATACTAACTTATGTGGTTTCATTCAGTCTCACCATCAAAATTAGATATTGTTGAATATTAATCAAAATTTTTACATCAAATACCTAAGAGGTTAAAATATTCCAACCAACTCCACTAAAGATATTCTAATATAATTGACTCACTATGTAGTTTGAAATTGCAGTAAAATTGACCTCACCTCTCAACAGCTGATATCCTTCTATCTTTTTTGTCTCTTTCACTCAGAATCCCTGTTTCTCCTTTCTAATTAATTCTTCCTGAGTTCAGAGGAAGTTCTTATTTCAAAAATGTTTCAAATGTTGCAGGCAGTAGAGAGCTGCCTTCTACATAAGTGTTCATAAAAGAGTAAACTGGTCAAAACTGAGATTATCTGAAGTTTGAGAATATCTGGTCACCCTAGTAACAAACCTAAGGACTCTGTCTATTTATAAAGCTTTAGTGTTTGAAATGAATTAAAATAATTCACTATATATCTGTTATTAACAGGAAAGAAGTGGTCTGCAAGAAACAGTGATGTTTTGCTATTAACACAAACAAACACAAACTACTCATTAAAAGAATAAAGTGATTAGACACAGGGCTTTATCCATGGTCAGAAAATCAGCTTCTAGATCGGGAATGAAGGGGAGAGTTAAATGGAAACTACTGTGTATGCAGAAATGATATCTTTCTTTCTGTCCTTTTTCACATAGACAGCTTTAACTCACCCTTAAGGTCCCAACTGAACCATCACATTTAGGGAAGTCTTCCATGCCATCTTTGAGACCTTTATGTCTTAAGAAAAATCATATGAAATTGCAGCTTACAAAAATAGGCAAACAATAGCAATATTATGTCCAACCTAATACTTCTCCTATCATACCAGTTATTACACTGGATTCTAACAGACCTGTTTACTTGTCAGTGTTTCTTTTTTGACTGTGACTTGTCCCACTGAGCTCTTTGACTTGTCATTTTATGTCCAGGTAGTAATCTTTACTAGATATTTGTTGAACGAATAAATGAAGAAATAAACAAACAGTGGAGTCTCCTTAAGGGTAAAAATGGCACCAGTATTTCTTGCAAAAATATTAATTTGGAAATAAGAGTACCCAGAAAATTTTCAAGTTTGCATATGATATTAAACCATTTCAGTTAGAAAAATTCTAAGCCAATGGCTACTTCCTGAAAATTTAAACATAGGAAGCTCACCCGAGGTCCTATGAATGGGCAGGATTTGAAGGGAGGCAAAGAATTTGAATAGAAATCAGTCAGACTTAGCAAAGGATGGTCCATAAGGCATAGTTATTATCCAGAAAGGAGTTCTGGTACTCATAGTAGGTGGTTCTCTGTTAAGTACAGAGGCCATCAAAATACTAGATGTTGTCAATAAAAGTCAGACAACTATGTAGATATTTCCTGGACTGAGTCAGCGAAGTAATACTTAATTTTTGTTTATTTTAATTGCCCTTAATTAAGTCTAGACCAATGCTTCTTAACCCTTGATATGTTGAATGTTAAAATGCATATGTCTACTATGATTCTGCATATCTAATAAGCCCTCATATTATGCCCATCCTGTTCGTCCCTGGACCATATTTTGAGTAGCAAAGAGGTAGAGAATACACTTATGAAAGCAGGATGGCTTCTTTTCTCCTATTTTCTTGATGTCTAATAGTCATTCAGACTCAGGCTTAAAGAAAATTTGTTGATCACCTACTAAGGGTATTCAGGCTGGACATTATACTAATGCTTTTATTTACTTATTGCAACTTATCAGTGTGTATATGGAATGCTAATTATTTTTGCTTTTTTCATTTAAAAGTGACATTACAGTCTGGCCTCTGTACTGTTAATCTCCCCCTCACTCATTTGCTTGGCATATCTATATTAAATTCTCAATATGTTGTATGCACTGCACCCGACACTGGTTTAAAATTAAATCCAGAGCTTTGGGTTTGCAATGGGTAGAGATTTAAACCATGGACGTGATTTATAAGTACAGATAATGAGCTTGGGCTTTGTAATTACTCAGTGTTCAACAAAATTGAGGAGAGTGGAACATAGGTTAAGTGGAAGTGGTCAAAATTCCCTTTTATATGAGGAAAAAATTGCAGACTGAGCACAGGGGCACAGTATGTTGGGAATCAATGGAACTTACACCAGAATTAATTGGTCACGTATACAATGACATGCAAAATCGTTATTGCACTGGATAGCAATTAGGTCTCACTGATAAAATCATTTACCCTAATGACAGTAATTATCTCTTCTGGGGTCAGTCCAGGTAATGAGTGGTCTGAGGGACAAATTCAATACCCTGTGCTACAAGAAGCGAACTGATTCCGCAGCAACTATTTGGCAAGACCCTTGGCCTCAGAGTACCACACAGAGAGGTAAAAGGGTCCAAATTAGATTCCAAAGTTCTACAAGATCCCCTTTTGACAGCTTCTAAGAATTCTCCAGGATGGTCATATTCTTGAACTGTCCTCCCTGGTCAGGTTTGGGCAAGCACAGTTGAACAGCCCATACTTAAACTGGCCAATGAAATATGTTTTGATTAGAGTCAAAGAAGGCCCTGGTAGGGTGCTATCCCCAGCAAGGTCCCCCAACTCCCAGTTTCTTTCCCAGCCCTAAGCAGCTTTTTGTACTCTCTGGATATATACATTTGTAGGTCATGTTTGACCCAATCAATGTAAAGATTTTTATGATCCCTTTTCCCCATCATTACTAGAAAAGATCATTCTAAGAAAAAAATGAGAAGAATTGGTAAATTTGACAATATAGAAATTAAACTGTATAGCAAACTTTTCATAAAGAGAATATTGAAGTTCCAATGGTAAAATAAGGAAAACTTTGACACCATACATAATAAAAGATAAAACATGAATATATAAAGAGCACTTACAAATCAGTAAGCAAAAAGTAAGCATGCCAGTAGAGAAACAGATGAATAATATGATCTGGCAATTAAAAATTATAAAGCACAAGTGGCCAAAAATGTGAAAAATGTTCAACCTTGCAAGTAATCATTGAAAAATAAATTCAAACAACACGTTACTACTTTTTGATATCAAGGTGACCAAAAATTGACAATATACAGTTTTGACAATGTTGCAGAGAAACAAATGAAGTATATAACTATTTTCAGGTATGTTTAGTAGAATTGTAAGTTGATACAACCTTTCTGAAGAGAAATTCAGCGTTTGTTAATAAACACCATAAAATTGTACTAATCCATTGACTCAATAAAAATATTGGCTGCAATTTATTTTCAAAAAATAATCAGGAATGTGTACAAGTAATGGGTGACATGGATGCCCATCTCAGTATTATCAGTAATAGTAAAACTGTGGGAAAACTTAGACGCTGAACCATAGGAGATTTAATAAATACATCATGGCATATTCATATGATAGAATTTTATTCAGCCATTAAAAAATCATTATGGAGAAGAATGTTGACATGGGAAATTTTTCAAGAGTGAAAAAATATTTACAAGTAGTATGTTCCAGATGTTTTTTAAAATTATAAATATGAATAGAAAAAATACTGGAATGACATATACCAAAATATTAATATTGACTATATCTGAAAAAACAATTAATTTCCTTTTTTCTGATTTTAAGTATGTCCTTCAACTAACAATATAACTTTGAAATTAAAGAGAAAATGTTTATTGAAAAAGTATAATATGTACACCAATTCTGTCACTGATTCTACTTGGAAGAAAGGGGCTTTAGAAATTCATTATACTGATCATCATTTGTGCAAATTACTAAAAAGCTGTCATAAACCATTCTAAAATAAAGCAGGCATTTTTGAAAGTGGGGTTTTTTTTGTTTTTTTAGGAAACTGGACACAGCAAAAAAAAAAAAAAAAAGAAAGGAAGAAAGAAAAATTGAAGAAATGGCAGTAGAAGCTATTCAAACCATTGTATAAAGAGAAAGGGGATAGGGAAGAATGAAAAGAGCCTAAGTGACCTGTGGAACTATATCAACTAATCTTACATATGTACAGTTGGAGTCCCCTAAAGAGAAGACATTGGGATAGAAAAAGTTTGAAAATGTGATGGCCCAAAGTTTACAAATTTGATAAGGAGTATCAACCCACACTCCAAGAAGTTCAGCAAACTCCAAGTAGGGCAAACCAAACAACAATAGCTACAAGAACAAAAATAAACACATAGACACATCATAGTCAAATTGGTGAAAATGAAAAATAAAGGGAAAATTTTAAAAGCAAAAAAAAGTGTTTCTTTTAAATCTGAGGTGTAATTGACATAAAATTCACAGATATCAAGTATACAGTTTGATGAATTTTGACAGTTGGAATTGATTTGGAAGGGGTACAAGGGAATTTTCTCAGTTTA
Source organism: Galeopterus variegatus (assembly GCF_000696425.1). NCBI lineage: Eukaryota > Metazoa > Chordata > Mammalia > Dermoptera > Cynocephalidae > Galeopterus > Galeopterus variegatus. The sequence continues at coordinate 6,285 of NW_007734769.1, forward strand.
TATAAATATTCTATTTATTTATATAAATATTCTATAAACTGTGAATATTTCCTTGTACCCCTTCCAAATAAATTCCCACAACCCAGGGTTTACCGTTTTCTGATATCTACCATGACAGATTCATTTGGGTTTTTTTCAGTACAGTATTTCATGTCCATGAAAATGTACATTTATTTTTCTGTGTCTGGCTCCTTGTACTTTTCATAACATTTTTGAGATTTATCCATGTTGTTGCATATATTAGTAGTTCATTTCTTTTTAAGCTGAATAGTATATTTCTGGATGAATATAACCCAAATTGTGTTTCATCCTCCTGCTGATGAATTTTTGTGTTGTTGTCATTTTTTGATATTATTAATAAGGCTTCTATAAATGTTCTTGTCCAAGTCTGTTTGTAGACATTTTTCATTTGTTAGATAAACACTTAAGAATGGAATTTCTGGGTCATACTGATGTAAAAGGTGCTCAGTTTCCCTGGGCTCAGGTTACAGGACATGCCTCTGGGTTACAAGCTATTCCCCAAGGTTTCAGGCCCCTCCTTTTGGCCCTCCACTAGAGTAAAGTTACTGTTGCCAGTTAGACCTATTTCCAGCACAAACATAAGGAGATTGAGACCACAAGCAGCCAGCTTATGCAAATCCAGTGACTGGGCATGCTCAGTAGAGAAGGGTTATATAACCCTGGTAGTCAAACGACTTTCCACTAGAGGTGCTACAGAGCACAGAATATTCTTGAGTGTGCCACAGGCTCGGCCCAGAATTTAACCAATGATCATGGTCCAGAAGGAGACCAGCTGAACATGTGCAAGACCACCCCCTTAATTTAATATTCATTAGATAGTAAAACTATAAAAGCCAAATCACCACAGAAGGTGAACTGTTGCTCAGTCTCCTGGAGCCAGCCCCTACTCTGCCTGGGGAGTGTATATTTCTGTCTTTTTGTATCAAACTTACTTTCAGCAAGCAGCTGCCATTCTCTTGAGCCAGTTGCACTCTGTATGTTTTTTAATTATGTATTTCTTACTTGTGTATTAAAGTTAGTGTGGGCCCTGCTCGGTCTCTGGAGCTGTGTTGCAGTCTCTCTTTGAAATCTGTATCTCTTATTCATTATATTAAACCTGTTCTCATTTTCTACCATGACTCTGCTCTTGAATTCTTTCCTGTGGTGGAGTCAAGAAACTGGTAAGAGGATGAGATGGGTTGAGGCCGACTATTGGGCCCCCTGGTCCCTTCCTCTAGCACCAATAGGGGAGATATATGCCAAACAGTTTTTCAAAGTAGTTATACATTTTTACACCTCCACCAGCAATGTATGAGCATTCCACTAGTGCCACATTCTTGCCAATATTTGATATTGTCTCTCTCTTGTGTTAGATGTCTTTAATTTGAATTTGCCTCTTGCTTATTAACATTGAATGTCTTTTCAAGGGTTTATGGGTCATTCACATATTTTCTTTTAAGTGTCTTTTCAAATCTTTTGCCCATTTTCATGGGGTTATTTTTATTGAGTTGCTGATGTTCTTTATATAACTTCAGGTCCCACCCAGCCTAAATGGATCAAAGTCTATATTTTAACAAGATCTTGTATAAATGGTAAGCAGATTAAAATTTGAGGAATACTGATCTATGCTAAAGTCCAACATCTCACCATTAGCCTTTAATTCCACTGTGAGTTTTCCTCCCCATCAATGGCAGAAAGACATTTAACTAAATACACAATGCTCTAGTAACTCTTTAACTTCCAATATCTTAAACATTAGGGCAAAAGAATTTATGTGAGGGGCCGGCCTGGTGGCGCACTGCTACAGTGCGCCGCTTGGGAAGCGCGGCGGCGCTCCCACCGAGGGTTCGGATACCACATACAGACCGGTTCCCGCTCACTGGCTGAGCGAGGTGCGGGCGCGACACTGAGGGTTGTGATCCATTGCCGGTCACGAAAAAAGACAAAAAAAAAAGGAAAAAAAAAAAAAAAGAATTTATGTGAGCATGTGGATGGGTGAATTTTCATGTTCATTTGTTCTTAGTCATCAATATTTGGTTCAACTCCAGTTACTCTACTGCAGCCAGGGAGACTAAGTAGAATAGGTGGATTAGTTTATATATTTTAGAAACCCTGTTTCCATGTCATTCCCGAAAGACCATTGAGTTAAGCAATCCTTTTTCCTACCATCTGGCTAGCTCCTGTGCTAATTCATTTTGTTCCTGTTCTAAAAAGACTCCATTTCAAACTCATAATCTGTTTGTTCAATTGCTTTCTTTCCCTTTGTGTTCTTGATTTTTCTCAGGACTTACAGAAAAATATAATTTTTTTTTTTGCCCATTAATCTGCCTAATTCATTTTTTTAATTTTTATTTTATTTTTTTCATTGTGCATGTTTATGGGGATACAACACATGCATGTATTGTATAATGGTCTAATCAGAATAGTTAGCATACCTAGCACCTAAACATTTATCATTTCTTTGTGGTTATAACATTCAAGATCCTCTTTTCTAGCTATCTTGAAATATACAATACAATATTATTACATATTGTCACCCTAGGGCACCAGAATTTATTCTTCCTTTCTAACTGTAACTTTGTAACTTTGTACCAGTCTACTGACCTTTCCCTGCCCCCCTTCCTTCCTGCCTCTGGTAAACCACTGCCCTACTCTTCTTAAGACATGTCAGTGTAGGTAAACAACTAATTTATGCAATACTATGGCCTGCATAGAAAAGGACTCTAATTGTACCATAGTAAACTACACTAACATCTGCACTTGAATACATTCAAATGGATAGTGCTATCTGAAGCAGCTGTTGTACCAGAGCATTTGTTGATCACTGCACTAGACCCACACTTGCATTCATTTGTTCCATTGTGCTACCAAATGAGGGCTGATATAGGCTTGAGTGACCTTCCAAGTTTTGGACAGCATTGCTGTATTTTCTGTAGGCAATAAAAACACTGACTAAGGAATGTGCTCAACAAATCAGGGAAACCTGGGCTGCAGGCCAAGTTCTTCCACTTACTAGCTGTGGGAACTTCAGCAAATGATTTAGCCTCTCTGAGTCTCAATTTCCCTCATATATGAAATGATGATAAATGAAATGTGAGGATCAAATTCAATAATGTCAGAAAAACATTTTGGCAGTTTGCCTGACCCATAGTATGTGCTCAGTAAATTCATGCTATAATCTATATTTATTATTTCTTAAAGCATCTGTAGCCTGGTCCATGCTTTTTTCCATCCTGGAAGTAAAGGTTGCCTTTTTCATGTGTGTATATACACGCCATGCATGTAATTGGAATTTGGGCTATCAAAAAAATACTAGAAAAGCCATAGATGACTGGCGAAGATTAGAACAGGCAAACAGATGCTTCTTAACCATTGCACATTCAATTTCTGTCTTAAGTCTCTGAGCGGAAACTGTGGGCAAAAGTGTTCAGGGATAGGAGAGCTATTTCAAATGTACCTGCTCATTAGTCCAGCTGAAGGATTAAGGATGGGTGCAGAACTTGCCATCTCTGCCTACTAAAAGAAAATGTCACATCATTTTTTGAATGTACTGTATCAGAAATCCTGGAAGATCTCTGGACATAAGGCTAGAAGGGTGATAATTAAGCATGTGAAGAATTTTCTTCTTGCTAGAAAAAGATTTTTTTAAAAATGAGAGTGCTTGTTGGGTCAGATAATATTACACATGAAGAACTGATTGGCAAAAGCACAGAAAGAGTTTTCATTTTCTGATACCAGCTCCCTGAGCTGAGCTTAATTTGTAAAGTTCCTTCAGTTTGGCTGATTTGGGGTAGGGACTGATAGGTCTGTAACAGACTGTTTCTTTTGGAGAAATGCCCAAGCATAAAAACGCAGAAACATGGAAAGGCAACTGCCTTTTTACTGCTGTTTATTAGGACAGTGAAAAGTCAGAGACTGAAGTTCTTTATGCTATATCTCCTGAGTTAAGATGCTGCAAACCTTCCATATCTATACCCCCCCTTCCCTTGGCAGCCTGTGTAGGGTGTATTGCATCATGTACCTGCCTTTTGGGATTTTATGTAAGTGTAAATTAGTGAGCTTCTATTGCAAAGGTAACAGCTTGATAGGAAATCAGGTTAATAGCAAAGGTTAGTCTTAAATATTACATTGCACATTTATTTTTATGTCCACCTTGCAAAAATGCTTACCAAAGAGGTATGTGCCAGAAAGCACTATTGATTCAAGAGCCTTTTGCTGCATTGTGGTACGTATTCTCATTTGGCCAGCATCTGAGATGTGAAGGACTTTCTTCCTGCAGCAGGAACTATGTGAAAATGGCAAGGAAAATAGTGTGCAAATGACATCATACCCTTACTTTTGCTTCCCCATTATTGAGTGCAAACTCCCTTGGCCTTTGCCTGTACTGTTTCTTGGAATTCTGAGGTCATTGGGAAGTGAGGGGATGCTTAGCAGCCTGAATTTTTGTAGTTTTTTGCAGCTATCCTGACTTCTTTATCCCACCTCTCTTCTACTGCCCATGTTTGTCTCTTGATCTCTCAGTCGTGACTATGGAACTCTGGAAGGAGTTGTGCATGCTTCAATGTTTTTAGCTGTCTTTTCTTAAAAGAATCTAATATAATGAAAAGAACTGTAAAATGAGACAGACTTGGGTTTTACTGTGAACTCTGCCACTGTCTTAGTCATTTTGGGCTGCTATGGCAAAATGCCATAGACTGGGTTACTTATAAACAAGAGAAATTTACTGCTCAGAGTTCTGGAGACTGGGAAATCCAAGATCAAGGGGCTGGCAGATTCAGTGTCTGGTGGGGACTTGCTTCCTGGTTCATAGACAGCCATCTGTTCACTATGTTCTCACATGGCGGAAGTGCTAAGGGAGCTCTCTGGGGCCTCTTTTGTAAGGGTGCTTATCCTATTCATGAGATCATTGTTCTCATGACCTAATCCCCTACCAAAGGCCCCACCTACAAATACCATCACAGTGAAGTTTAAGTTTCAACATGTGAATGTGTGCTCCTGGGCTAGTTACTTCATGTCACTGAACTTCATTTTCCTGATCTACAAAAATCAAGATAATAAGAGCTCATTCATATAGTGAACAGGAGAATTAAAAGAAAAAAATGTGTCTAACCTTTGGCACAGTGCCTGGTACATAGTACACACTTTAAAAATATTCATCTTCTCTTGATATTTCTCCAAACTGATGTAGTCCCCAACCCTCTAGTGTCCCTCGGAGGCCCTAGGTCCTTTCTGCTCCCCTAATTCACTCAGAGACAGTAGTGTGTACATGTTGTCTGTCTTTATTCCCCACCCTGCTCAGGGACTTCCTGCTAATATCTCCCCTGTCAGTTATGGCCTGCTTACTCTTCCTCTATCAGTATTCCAAAGGTTTAGAGAAATTAAAAGTAGCCCCTGTTCTCACAAACATTGAGGACCTTGGCCTGTAGCATCTGAGATTAATCTCTTCCTTAACCTGGAGCCATCTTTAATGAGATTGCTGCCCTTGGTATCTTGGTGATTGGTTTAAGCCCTGGCTTTTTCTCACACCCACAGATCTTTGATTTTATTTGAGCTGGGAAGGGAGGGTGAAGAGACAACTTACATCTTCCACCAAATGTCTGAACAAATGTCATAATGACTGGCCATGACCAAGATCCAGCTGCAAGGCAGACAAAGGCATTGGGCTTTATTTCACTCACTCCACAGCATTATGAGCTTGAACTTGGCTAAAGGCACTACAGCTAAGGTCAATGTCAGCCTCATGGGTCCTCATGAGGGGAAGAGCAGAGCTCCAAGTAGCAGTTATCAATTTTCAGATACCTAAGCTTATGGGGCCCTCATGTTTAGATTGTGGCCTGGGCCCCTTCGGCCTAAACAACCTGGAGGCTTCCCAGTCTTCCCTTCACAGAGCAGGAAGGGGGAAAAATCAATCATGTGATTTTATTTAATTCCCTGATTTCATCTACAAAAACCTAAAGCAAGTGATAGAAAGAAGAACCAATTCAACCAAACTAGCTCTATGGAAGTCAATTACGATGGCTTAGGTAGGTAAGAGAGGAACTTCCTCATAGGTAGCCTTGTCAAAGCAATAGGTTCAAATATCATATATACTTACAAAGCAGAACAGTGCATTGGAAGACACTTGGCTGTTCCCTATGTCTGGGGGAACTAACGACCAGATCATTCAATGCAGTGATGAGTCCCCAGACTTTGAGTTAACTTGTCCTCTTATTTAGTATACTTACAGACCCCCTTCCTGTAATTATCTGACTTATTTTGCCTTTCTTATTACAATTTGTGTTATCACCTTCCGGAGACAAGAAATGAAGCTGCCTTTACCCTTCTTCTTCCCAGTAACACATTTCGATACTCTTATTTCAGCAGAGAACGGGACAATCAAGACAGGGTACTAGCTCTGTGCCCTCCAGCAGTCTTTCCACCTCTCTCGTTCAGCTTCCATATCAAAGAGAGTATACAATGATATGTGTTCACTGACTGAATGAATAAATGAATGTAAAATGGGGATAATAATAACACTCACCTTAAAGCAGTTTTATGGAGAATAAACGAGAAGATACATGCATTTAGCACTGTGCCGGGCACATAACAGCAAGAGTTTCAATAAATAGCAGCTCTCTCCCTCTTCCCTGCTCTCTCTTCCTGGCATTCACACAGCCCTGCCACCTTCCAGGCAGCCCTGTTCAAATTGCTGTAGCAAATATTTCATTTCAGGCTGTCTTCCCTCAGCACCTCTAGAGATTGCCTCCCACGCAGCTGGTGTATGCATTCAGATGGCAGGTGATTCAGGGACAGTGTCAACAGGGTGATGGAAAGTGAGACGAAAGAAAAAGGATAGTCTGGAAGCAGAAATAACTACCATGATCCCAAGAGCCCATTGATCATTGTTCTTAGCAAGCTGAGAAAGTGCACTTTGGGTGATTGGAGGTTTAGCAAAAACTGAATTTGTTAGAATATTTCAAGGTTCTTACTCATTTAGATGAAATGAGTAAAATTATAGAAATCCCAGCAAGAAGCAAACTTGGTAATTCACACACAGTAAATTACCAGAGGTCATGAACTAAGTTTCAGATTTTCTTGAGAGTGATGCATGCTCAGTGATGCACTAAGAAATTAAGGAATATGGGAGTAGCTTCTGCTGCCACTGAGGACTCTCATGGCTTGTCAATGACATGTAGTCCTCTTTTGGGTCTGATCCTCCTGGCCTTCACAACTTCTCCATGACATGCCTATTCCTCACACTTCTCTTGCCTTTTTGACTGTCTCTGTGTCATATCTGACGTGTTTGCCCACCTTTTCCTTTCCTTCTCCCTTTCTCTTTTGCGAACTCCTTTCAGAGTTCTTGATTCTCCCCCACCCCCCACCACACTGTCTATTCTCCTGTGCCTGATGTGGCTTCCAATTTGATATGCCAGATTATCCCAGTCATCTCATCCAATTGCACGAGTTTACAGCCAGGAAGGATGTCATTTGAGAAAATAAAACTTCCCAAGGGGCCGGCCCGGTGGCGCACTGGATAGTGCGCCGCTTGGGAAGCGCGGCG
>NW_007734769.1:14824-21363 GCF_000696425.1 Galeopterus variegatus
AAAAAAAAAAAAAAAAAAAAAAAAAAAAAAAAAAAAAAAACTTCCCAAGAATTAGAGCTTCATGAAAAGAGAATAGGCTTCCTAGGTAGGTAGTGAGGTCCCCTTCACAGGAAGTATATAGGCAGCTCAGCAGCCTATCAATGAAGATGTTAGAGAGGGTTTTAGTATCTAACAGGGTCCCTTAAGAATTCTGAGATCCTATAATCTTAGCAAGAGCAACCCTCTCATGTTACAGATAAGAAAATTAAGGCTGGAAGTTTAAGGAGATGCAGTACCTGAACATATTTCCTGACTCCTAGTCCAGGGCTTTTCTCACTATCACACACTGGCTCCCCAAACCCACCTTTGATCTCATTCCCTCTGGAAAGCTCTCCTTGATTAAATGAATTTCAAGCTAAATTACACTCTACTTCAAATATAACACTTTGTCTTCCAGAAAAATCCTACCACAACCATGATTCCCACTCACCAACCCACCAGGAGGGGCATTACAATTTTTATGAAGAAATGGCTTTGTGCCAAGCTACTGGACACAACATTGCTAATGAAAATAAACTTAGAAGGAGTGATCTAGGAGTCTGGCCAATACTCTCACTCTTTCAGGTACTTTCCATGCCTCCCTTCTTTATTTCTTATGGTTACTTAGGCAACGAGTCTTAACCGAAATTCTAGTTTGGCACTGCCAAGTCCAATATTATGCAAGATTAAAAAAAAAAAAAAAGTGCCTTTAGAGAGCTTAGGTTCTTGTTGGGAAGATAGCATATATGTGAGAAAATGACTTGAAAACAATTATAAGTAATGTGGCAATAAGTACACAACTGTATGCTTTGAACTGAAACTGTAGGTAAGGGCTTAGGGGATGTTAAGGGAAAAGAATAGAGCTATTTCTCCATCAGTTTTTTTTCCTCCATAATTGCTCTTTCATCATCATCAGCAGCAACAACAAACATTGATGAGCACCTTCTCTGCTAGCTGAGGAGAAGAGGCCCCCATGTCAGGATAGTGATCTAGGCCATGCATCAGACAGCAAGTGCTCACGGCCAAGAATATTCAGGTACATAGGTGTGCAGAGGAGGTGGTGAAAGCAGAGATCCCAAGGGCCTAAAAAGAAAGGGAGGGGCTTTCCTGCAGGATGCTGGTCTCAAAGGATTCCTTGAAGAGTAGCTAGGGAGCAGAGAAGACAAAGGTATGTCAGGCTGGAGAAACAACAGAGAGAGGAAGTTTAGTTTACCATGAGGTCATAGGAGATAAAGTTAAAGGAAGAGAGGCCCAACCTTATAAGACCATTGATGACATATTAAATAAGGAGATTCAACTTTAACCTATAGCCACTGGGGTACCACTGAGGATTTCTGAAAGGAAGAGGAGAGGGACAAACTTTACAAAAACTTTTTCAGAAGTATTCACTTGACTTCCAGGTGTGGGTTATTGGTAGTAGTGACATGTGAGAGTGACCATGTAGATGGGCATATGGAGCCAAAGACTGGAGATATGGATTTCAGGATGAAGAAATGGGTAAAATTGAAGCCCTTGTTTTGGTATGGGTATTTATGGAAAACAATGCACCACATTTTAAAAGCAAAAATCAAAGGATGTTGTTTACTTAAAATCAATAGACAAGTCTTTAGTGATTTGGGGTATTTGACCTCTTCTAGTTTTATGTTTTAAAGGAAGTAAAGAGCAAGGCGAATATTGATTTCTTCTTTTAATTATGCATGAGTAAAAGTGCTGTATATGCCACTGAATATCTTTCCTTTTTTAAACCCAAATATACCTAAAATACTATTTATTGCCAAATTAACAATTCTAAAACATTAAAGTGACTTTTTAAAAATAAGCTCTTGGCCCTGATAATACAACCCTTTGTTATTTTTCATGTTCGCTTTCAGACTTAATCCTTATATATAATTTATTTTACATAACTGTCATTACCGTCATTCTGGTAACTGTCCTTAAAACCTACGTGTTAAATGAATGTGTTTTAATAGAAAATTAAACCACATAATAATAAACAAAAAATGTTGTAAAATACAGTTAAAAATAAAAATGCTGGGTTTTTTTGTTTTTTTTTTTTTTCTTTTTGTCTTTTTCGTGACCGGCAACGGATCGCAACCCTCAGTGTCACACCCGTACCGGACCAGGACCGGCAACGGGATCGCAACCCTCAGTGTTGCTCCCGCACCTCGCTCAGCCAGTGAGCGGCCGGTCTATATGTGGGATCCGAACCCTCGGTGGGAGCGCCGCCGTGCTCCCAAGTGGTGTACTGTAGCAGTGCACCACCGGGCCGGCCCTAAGAATGCTGTTTTGACGCACTTTTGCTGTGACTCCTCAAACTCTCCCTAAACAGTACCTGAAGTCATGCAAACTGTTAGAAAACCCTCTTATATTTTACAAGCCTGAGATCTGAATTTCAAGAACATAAACTATTGATATCTTTAAGATCATTATACTTCTCATGAGTAGATAAACTGGGCTTTAAGATCTGGTCCCTGATAGTAGTGATACTTACTTAATTCTTCCAATAATAATAGCAGTTGTCTTTATTGTATAACAACAAAATGCCAGGTGCAATGCTAATCAATTTACATACCTTAATTATCTCATTAACAAATCTAAATATGATAGGAATTATCGTATTTTACCTACAAGGAAACCAATGCTAGAAAGATTAGTGACTTACCCAAGATCACAAAGTTCGTTAGGTAGCAGTATGGGATTTCAAATTTAGGTCAACCTAATGGCTGAACTCTTTTTTTAAAAAAAGTATATATATATGAGATATTAATTAAAAATATTTATTAAAAATTCAATATGTATCACTGAATAAGTCTGAGCATGATACAGATAATATAGCATAGAGCACTACTGATGTAACATGTGAAAGCCTGTTTCTAATTTATTTTTTTCTGGAAACTTCTTGAATCAATTATTTTCCATTGCTATGGTTATCTTCTTTTGTCATTGATGTATTTTTTTTATTTTTATTATTTATTGTTAGCATATTCATTATTACAAATCATGATTTTTCTTTATGCCCTTTACCCGACCTATCACTCCCCAAACCCCCTCCTTCCCTCCTCCCCATCTCTAGTATCCTTAGGTTTATTCTCTCCGTCTAAAAGTTCAACAAATTGTTGTGGTCTTTTCTTTCTTTCTTTCTTTCTTTCTTTCTTTCTTTCTTTCTTTCTTTCTTTCTTTCTTTCTTTCTTTCTTCTTTCTTTCTTTCTTTCGTTCTTTTTCTGACTTTCTTTCTTTCTTTCTTTTTCTGATTTTCTTTCTTTCCTCCTTTCTTAGCACCCAGTTATGAGTGAGAACATGCGGTATTTCTCTTTCCTTTTCTGGCTTATTTCACTTAACATAATTTTCTCCAGGCTCATCCATGTTGCAGCAAATGGTAGAATTTCATCCCTTTTCATGGCTGGATAGTATTCCATTGTGTATATATACCATATTTTCCTTTTCCAGTCATCCATCAATGGACACTTAGGTTGTTTCCCACTCTTGGCTATTGTAAACAGAGCTGCAATGAACATGGGAGTGCAGGTATCCCTTTGACATGATGATTTCCATTCCTTTGGATATATACCCAGCAGAAGGATTGCTGGATCATATGGTAGTTTTATCTATAGTTGTTTGAGGAACCTCCATACTGTTTTCCATAATGGCTGTGCTAATTTACAGTCCCACCAACAGTGTGGAAGATTTCCCCTTTCCCTGCATCCTCACCAGCATTCCTTTTTCTCGGTCTTTTTAATAATGGCCAGACTAACAGGGATGAGATGATATGTCAATGTGGCTTTGATTTGAGTTTCTCTGATGACTATTGATGCTAAGCATTTTTTCATGTACCTGTTGGCCATTTGTATATCTTCATATGAGAAATATCTGTTCATCTCCCTTGCCCATTTTTTAATTGGGTTATTTTTTTTTTTATTGTTAACTTGTTTGAGTTCCTTGTATATTCTGGATATTAATCCTTTGTTAGATGCATAGTTTGCAAATATTTTCTCCCATTCTGTAGGTTGTCTTTTTGCTCTGTTAATTGTTTCTTTTGCTGTGCAGAAGCTTTGTAGTTTGATATAATCCCATTTGTTTATTTTTCCTTTTGTTACCTGTGCTTTTGGGATCTTATTCGTAAAGTCTTTGCCCAGTCCTACTTTCTGGGGTGTTTTCCCTATGTTTTCCTTTAGTGATTTTATGGTTTCAGATCTTATGTTTAAATCTTTAATCTATTTTGTGTTGATTTTGGTATTTGGTGAGAGGTACTTGTCCAGTTTAATTCTTCTGCACATGCATTTCCAATTTTCCCAGCTCTGTTTATTGAAGAGGCAGTCTTGTCCCCAATGGGTGTTCTTGTTGCCTTTGTCAAAGATCAGTTGACTGTAAGTATGTGGGTTGAACTCTTAACTGACCCTCAACCTACTGTTTTTAATTTTGAAGGGGAAAGGAGCTTATTTTATTTCTTTTATGTTAGTGTTTCACCCCCCAGCTCCCATGTAACTTTTTGTTTCAGCTGCAGCAAACCTACAGAGGTCCTGATGGGAAAAATCAGTGGGATGTGAAAAACCCTGTGGCTGACACCAAATATGTGAATCTTGAGGGAAGTAGGTACATTGGGAAGCTATCTTGGCCAAGCCTGTAGGGGATTCTATCTAGCAGGAAATTTCTTTTTCCTCCAGTGATATTGACCCCAAGTTACCAGCTATTGGGAATCACTTACTTGCATAATCTCTGCTTGTGTATTACCATCCCTGGTAGGGTTAAAGGACTGGTGTTGGCATGTGACTAAGCATAGCTTTCAACCCATCAATCCTCTGAGAAATATTCATTGAGTACTTTGTATATATGTGGCACCATATGTGATCAAATTTTGTCACTCTCATTTGTGTTTAAACAGATGTCTTCCATTTCATTCACTGGAAGTTCAATTCTTTTGTTTGTTTGTTTTTCTTCTTTCTTATTTTTCTCTACTATACTTTTGGGGAAACAAAAACTTCCTCATCAGTCTTCTCTTGGACCCTCTAGGCTATCCATGTCAAACACTGTCTAGTGTCTAGTGACTTCTCTATGAAATAGTACCTCAGAAGTCTTCTGAGCCCTCACAATTAGTGCTCTGGGTAGAGCAGGGCTAGCTTCCTGGACATGCAACCTGTGCAGTCAGTCATACAGGGCCCAAGCTTAGAAGGCTCCAAACTTTCTTGAGTGCTCTGCCGTTGCTGTCTTGAAATTCTTAATGATTTTTAGACAAGATTTTCCACACTTTTTAATTTTTTTTGCACTTGGCCTCACAAATTATGAGGCTGATCCTGGATGGGGCCATGACCCAATGCAGGGGAGCTGTACTCACACAAATGATCCCTCCTAGCCTCGCCTAGATTGGACTGGAGGGGAGTGGAACAATCAACTGCTGATTCACCTTGTTCAGTGGAAGTCTGCTCTCCAATGACCAGTGTTAAACACCTCTGAGTTATGTTATATATTGTGAATTTCTTTGCAGTTGGCCATATTCCAGGTACAAAATAGCAGAGTGAGAAGACATGGGTTATGTTTAGCTCTACCACTTGTGCACAAGATGATCTTCACAAGTCACTTAATGGCTTTGGGCCTCAGTTTTTTTGCCTATAAGATGGAGATGGTAGTGTCTGCCTTACATACTTGAAAGTGTGTTTGTGAGACTCAAACGAGATGCTGTATTTGAAAAACGTCAAGTACTATTCAAGCTTTTGGGGATAAGTATAATTGTTTATTCTTCCCAAGGTCTATGTATGATAGATTAAAAGTTTTCCCATTTAGCAGAATAAGCATTTGTGATTATAAAACAACAAACAAACTTGTAAGAGTTAGGAAATGTACAAAGAAATAGATCAAAAGAAGAAACATGGAACTTTGCAGAGAATGCATGACATTTCTTGTGTTAGAAGTTGTCAAAGTCATTAACCAACTGCCATGATATTTTCAAGCTCTTGTTGAAGTTCTCATTATTTTAAATAACAATTAAGATCTCAGGAGCATCATTTTCCAGCTACAAATCTATTGTCTTTATGTACATTAGCCTAAAACTTCAAAACAGAACAGGAAATATTTGGGAAGAATTTGTGCCTACTTGTCTAACTTCCAAATCCCTTGTACTCATCTTTCTCCTGTCCTTCTATTTGTTGACAGCAATATTAAATTCTTGTTGTTGTTTTTAGAAAAGAAAGAAATGTTTAAAATGGTATTGTCAATCTCCCACTCTCCCCTCCCTTTCCAGGCAGCTACGGGTAGTTACCCAGCTATAACTTTTTTTTTTTTTTCGTTAAATTTTTATTTTGTCAATATACACTGTATATGATTATTGTGGCCCACCTCCGCCACCTCCCTCCCTCCGCCCTCTCTCCCCCCCCCACCAAGAATGTCCTTTCCGTTTGCTTGTTGTAACAAATTCATAAAAGTATACTTGTTATATCTTCTTCCCCACACCTCCCCCCGGTTTTTGTGTGTGTGTGTATGTGGGTGAATTAATTTGTTTGTTTTCTTAGCTCCCACCAATGAGTGAGAAC
>NW_007734769.1:21503-32498 GCF_000696425.1 Galeopterus variegatus
GCTGCAATGAACATTGGGAAACAGGTATACCTTCGACTTGATGATTTCCATTCCTTTGGGCTATAACTATTGAAAGTTTTGGGTTTTGTTTGTTTGTTTTTACCAGGATCCTGCACCCATCAGAACTGCCAGTCTCCTGTTCTGTTAGCTAGAATGAGGTGAGAATCCTAGCCATTTTTGATGATTGTACTCTTAAATAAGCTTTCTCTTATCTTCCATGGCTGTTCTGACAGTTTTTCTGAAAGTTGGCTCATCCACTGATTTATATAGTGAGTTAATTTTTAGGCTCATTTGCTACATTTCCAGAGTAAAATGCATAATGTGCATTCCTGATTCACAAGCTGGGCTTTGTATCCATTGCTTTCAAGTCTAAAATTTGCTTCTCGGTTAAAAACATCATATCTCCAAGTTAGCAGAACACTAGATGGGCCATATACTGCTCCAAAACTTTAGGTGGGGTTGTCTCACAACCACTGCTGGGGCTACGTCATCCCCAGGAAGCTCATTTTGGAGGTTGCCTAATTTGTGCATAAATGATTCCAGCGTCCAAGCAATCCATAAAATTTGGCCATTAAGATGATCAAAAACATTGATCAAACATTTGTGATCTTATTTTGCTTATCATATACACATGGTTACATAGTATAAAATTTAAAAAGAAATTTTACAGTTTCTTATACTTCATGTCATTTTGTCATATCAACAAAAGCCATTCCCAAATGAATCTTCATATTCCTATGGCTTAGCTTCTGATCTTATCACAGGTCCTGCCTAGCACTTTGGCTATTTCTAAAAACATAGGCAGTCACCTTCCTGGATTAGTGTCTTCTGAGGTGTTTCACTAGATTTCTCAAATTCGCCTTCCCCCAAATGCTCCAAGGCTGATAAATAGGAGCTCTTTGAACGGTGCATATGAGCACAGCCTTAAGCAAAATATACCCCCATTCACAACATTAATAACAAAAGGGAAATAAAATGGAATGATTCCATTTCTCCTGCCTAGCACTTTGGCTATTTCTAAAAACATAGGCAGTCACCTTCCTGGATTAGTGTCTTCTGAGGTGTTTCACTAGATTTCTCAAATTCGCCTTCCCCCAAATGCTCCAAGGCTGATAAATAGGAGCTCTTTGAACGGTGCATATGAGCACAGCCTTAAGCAAAATATACCCCCATTCACAACATTAATAACAAAAGGGAAATAAAATGGAATGATTCCATTTCTCTTCTGTATTAGTCCATTTCTGTTGCTTATAACAAAATACACAGAACTGGGTAATTTATAAGAAAGCAAAATTTATTGCTTATGGTTTCCGAGGCTGGGAAGTCAAAAGTCCAGGGAACACCACTGGTAAAGACCTTGGTGGTGGTGACAGTGATGGAAGGGTATCACATTGTGAAAACAGGGGAGTAGAGAGACCAGAGAGATAGCTCCTCATGCAATCTTCTTTTAAAGCCTTCAGAACCAACCCATGACCACCATCATTAATCCATTAACTGGGCATGGTCCTACAATCTAATCACCTCTTCAAGGCCCCATCTTTAATTACCATAATAGGATTTCCCACCCTCAACAGTTAACAGTGGGCATTAAGCCACAATGAGGTCGGGGGGGTGCATCCAGTCTACAACACCTTCAAACTAGCAAAAGGACTCTGTTTCTGACCGGTTATGCTCAAGCCCCTGAAATAAAGGCTGCAAACGGCAGTGGTGCCAGAAGTATGTAAGGTGCTCATGGAGTAGATGCCACTCCCCAGGAAGCTAGCTGCCCAATATCAAGGAGAGAGCAGGGTGACTGTGAACAATGGGCTCTACCAGTGACACCTTGGAACCAAGGCAAACTGCTTCTTCTCTCTTGGCTTCCATTTCCTCATCTGTAAAGAGAAAGGGATAGGGTCCTCAGAAAAAGTGGGCTTTGGTAGGGAGGTGATAGATAAACGACTGTAGACAATAGTTTGGCAAAGAGCCAGGTTGCCTGGGTTCAAACTCTGCCTCTGCCATTTGCTAGTTGGTGGCCTTGGGGATGTCACTTAAACAGTCTGTGCTTCAGTATCCACAGCCACAGAAACAGGACAATAATAATAATAATAATAATCTCTACTTCACTGCATTGTAAGAGTAAAATGGACTCATACATGCAAATATTTTAGCACAGTACCTTGCACACTATAAATGCTCAGGAAACTGTAGCTGTTATTATTATCAGTGATCTGTAAGCTAAGAAAGGTCCAGAATTGCAGATTAGGATGATGTCTCATCCTTGAGTCTCAGAAAGCCCTAGATATCAGGCCCCTCAGTGCCCCTCAGCCATCCCACTACTGAACACTGAGTCACTATCCTCTTCACCTAGCTGAGCCATTGATGAATGGAGTATTCCCCTCCCTGCCCCTCACCTTATACACCACAAACACCATACAACTCCCTTTCCCTTCATAATGTTTTACCCAAACCACAAAGCACATCTGCAGACAAATGACAAAAGTAAGACTATGTATAATAGTTTGACACATCAGTTAAAGCACACTCTCACATGTACCCTCCATACCACACACACAGACACAGTGCCTCTCTCTTTCTCTTGCTTGTTCCAAGACCTTTAAATGCAATAATGATATTGACAACATGTAGGTTTAAAACAGCAGCGCAGGGGCCGGCCCGGTGGCACACTGCTATAGTGCGCCACTTGAGAAGTGCGGCGGCGCTCCCGCCAAGGGTTCGGATCCCACATGCAGACCGGTTCCCGCTCACTGGCTGAGTGAGGCGCAGGAGCAACACCGAAGGTTGCGATCCCGTTGCCGGACACGGAAAAAGACAAAAAAAAAAAAAAAACCCAGGCGCAGGCCTACGTTGTATCCCAAGAGGCCACCTCTTCCACAGCACTGTGTGCCATGCCTCTCTTAATGGAAGCAATGTGCTCTGGCTGGCCTTTCATGGCCCCTGTCCGGTTGGCTGCCGAGCAAATGAAAATGCCTTGCATTAACTGACTGAGTGAGACCTTCATTACCTGAAGTTCAAAGCTCTTCTCTTTCCAACTCTGTATGGTGCCAAATAACAGAAAGAGTACCTTCCTGCATCACAATCATGCAATAATTGCCGTTCAGAGGTCAGAGCAATATTGCAGCATGAAACATGAGTGATCCATACTCCCTTGCTTGAGTTTATCTTGCTTTCTGTGACCTGTGTAAACTGTGAGTTGTTCCAACAAACATCATTTTCTTCCATAGTTTGGGGTCCAGGTACTAATTATTGGGCGAAAAGAACTTAGTGTAGATGGAATTCTAACTTTTTGGGATATCCTGAATTCTTTGTAACACTGCTTCAGGTCTGAGGCCAGTCGCTGAGAACAGTGAGAAGCAGGAAAGACTGCTATTAGATAGAAATTCAGTGTAAGAAATTGAGTACCCCTGCTTTCCAGCTGCCAGCTTACAAAATGACCATCCCTTCAGGGTTATTGAGCTTTTATGGAGCACCCTCTAGTCTCAAATTTTCTTCCATTCTTTAAAATCTTCCTCCCCAGTTCCCTGTCAGTTGATGCATTAGAGCAATAATACAGATTCCAGGGTGCTGTAGGAAAAGCACTAGTCTCCAGTCAGCCACAATCTTGCTGTCAGACCTTGTGCAAGATACCTCTCCACTATTATCTGGGTGTCAGTTTCTGCATTAGCTATGTAAAAATTGTAGGCCATGTTTCTGAAATTCCCTTTTAGTAGATAGCCTGAGGTTATTATTTGAAGTATACCCTCTTATTTCTAAAACTAGAAGAGGTTTTGTCTGCGGTCTGAAAAGTACCCCTAACATAGGAGGTGCCTCTGTACCTATAACCATTTCTTTTTTTAAATAGACATTTCTTAAAATCAATAGAATTGCATGGATCAGAATATTAAGTAAGAGAGCATGGCTTAATAGACTTTACCACTTATAATGGGAAAGTAGCTCCCCAGAAACTAGATCCTAACTACTTCCACAATTGAAGACATTTGAAGGCTGAAGCCATGACTAAAGAGCCCAGAGACAGCATGGTGGGGTGGCAGAGGACTGGCCTTGCAGTAGGACTGGCCCAGCTTCTGGTCCTACTATGCCACCCACTTGTTGGGTATCCTATTCACATCTCCTCTCAGAACACTTGTTTTGAAAAAGAGGGAGTTGGACTAAATGGTCTCTAAGATCTCCTCCAGTTTTAATATTTGGTTGTTCTTCCTAAGGGTTTCACACATGGAATATAACCCATTTAGAGTCACACACTTTGTTCCCCATCCTGGACCAGTGTTTTGTTGCCAGGGGAAACAGGCGAACAGATGTACACGACAATCCTTATTGCCCTCACCAGTCACCAACTATACATCCGTCCTGCTGACAGTGTCAGCAGGGTCACCTTTGTGTCTGGACAACAGCATATTCATATTATAGCTTGATTTGAATAAGAACACCATTGACTATCTGACAGACAAAAAGGCTGTGGGTCCTTCATGACTGCATTATGTGCTCCCACTGTCAAGTAAACTGATGATCTGATCATGTGAGCTGATAGATGTGCAGGGGCTGTGTAAAATATAAAGTATGGTAGAAATGAGAACTGTTATTAAAATAGTAAAACATTTATCCAGATAGCAGTACTGATAAAACACTATGGTTAGTTCTTGCCATTTTTGTTGAAATATATAACTGATTGTAGCATCCACTTAACTACGGGAAGATTATCCAGCATGTTGTATTTAAAAGCTCCTTCCTACCTGAAAGAGAGAGAAAAATTAGTCAACTAGTCTTTTTATCCTGGGGCACTTCATTCGGTTTCAAAGTTTTATACCTTCCTTAATAAGAAAATGCCAGTTTTACTTCCCTGTAATGTGGTTATCTAACACCTTGCTAAAGTGATTAAAATTGATTAATATGAGGAGGGAATGCTCTCTTAAAAAAAGAAAAAAAGAAAATGATTGGATTTTGATGCTTTAGGTTACACTTAAGCAAAGATTGAATTAACTGATCTTGATTGAATAACACTGTAAGCAATTCTAAACTTATTTTAAGTCTGAACATTGTTTTCTGGGATGGCACAGCACAGTGTCACTGTCACTTTTTTTCATAAGCACATTTGTCTTTTAATGCATAGATAATGTAGTTTATAGAGGCTTTTAAAGCATATACACTTCCATAGCTATTTATTTACAACTGTTTTTGCTAAACCAAAGCAGAAAAGGCTTAGCTGGCTTTAAAGTACTGGCATTTTCCAATTTGAATACAGAGAATTATAACTGCAGAGCTCCTCGTTTACATAACCAAGAGGTGGCAGTATTATATCCATTATGAATTCACTGCACCAGGTATCATTTAACAATAAAAATGTGAAACGTGTAAATAAAAATATGTAACAAATATTTCTGTCTTTTCTAAATGGATGCATCAGTGATAGCCACTAAAAAGCATTCATTAAAGCATGATGTTGCCTTGTAACTGACAATCACCCCCCCAAAAAATCAAAGCTAGAAACCACAATTTATTACCCCTAGTGAGTTTATTGAAGCTCTGGGAATACATACATATCTGCTTCAGTAATCACTTGTTTTCTGGTAAAACATTCACCTCCTTCCCAAATATACATAAAAATAATTTTAAAAAATAAATCACAAGATGCCTCAAAGTAAGAGTCTCTGTTTTTACATAGAAAACAATTTAGAAAAAATCAAATCAAGAGTTAAATATAGGTAAATATCACTTTATAAGCTAATTATTACTATTAAAAATAACTATTTGAAATCAAACTCTTTTCATTACCTCGCAGGATAGTTTTGAGCATCTGCTTAAGTTATTACATGTGACTATGACTGGGGTTATCATCCAATTAAACATGACCTAAACTACCTTAATCTGTTCTGTTTTATTTCTGGTTTCCTATTGTCAACCAGTCTTGGACATGACAAAACAATGATAGCAAAAGCAAAATCCACTTAAAAACTTGAATCTGTTGGATCACCAGTTTTCTATAAAACTACTCAGTAAAAATCAATGCCATTAATACATCTGAGCAATCAGGAATGGGCATATTGAATAGAAGTTCTTGGAAAATTAGTTCAAATAGAAACTGAGTACATTTGGCCTTATAGAAAGCTAGATCAAACTTCCTTTCACTTGTAGGAAAACATGATGTTATTTTAAAATAAGAGGTGCATTAAGCAAGACTTTGAAAGACCCACCATCCCCAGAACTAAGACATTTAAGTGTTTGGAAGTATTTTTATGTTATATACATATTTATGCTATTGATTAGATTAGTGTACAGTTCAATTGTATTGAATGATTGTTGTATAGGTTATAAAGGTTATCCAAAAACATTTATAGGGCATTTAGATCATCAATATAAAACCAAAATGTTTTTAGCTCTCAATTTCCAAAACAGTTCTATAGATTAGTCATGAGATTGGCAGTTCTGACTAATTGTGGGCATTCAAATATCTTAGATCTGTCCCTTTTGCTCTTCTAGATTCCATTTTAAATCAGAAATTGAGGATGTGATGGAGAGTACTGTGTATTTTTTCATATATGACATACAAAGCAAACCCTTTCACAATGTGTTTAGACTGAGTACCTAGTTTGAGAGAATTTTCTTTATGGACAGAATTCAAATATTATATGTGATGATTATGTAGTGGGATTATATAGAAGATTGTTATTATGCCAATGCTGCATGAGTAGATCAAATATGCCCCTCCAATAACTTCAAAGTGGGCAAGGGTTTCAATTCCTCAAAAGGGCAAGGAAATTAATTTAATTGTTATAATTCCCCCCTTAGAAATCTTTCAGTTTCATCACTCTGTGGAATAATTTTAAGCTTAGAATTCATTCTTAATCAAATTTGATGCATTATGTTGTCATCTCCCACAATATGAAAATAAAAATGTATCTTAATGTTTCATTTGAATTTATATTCTCTTCCTATGTATGAATTATGTGGATGTGTCATAACAGTTGATGTTTCATCAAATCCTCACATTTCTCTGTGTATAGATATTCCTGTCATGGACTCAGATTCTCCCCCAGGCCTCTATTTTCCCACCTCAACAAGAGATTTATTCTATGGAAAGATGTGGGTTGGCCAGAAAGAGGAGGAAACTAACAGAATAATATCAACTTTTATTTGGTTATTTACAGCATGCCAGGTACTTTGCCTAGAGCTTTAGACTGATTATCCTGTGTAATCTTCATGATTATTTTAGACAGGAACTTGTTATTATCCTTATTTGACAAATGAGGAAACAGACTCAGAGGTGTAAACTGACTTGCCCACAGTTACACAGGTGGTAGGTGCTGAAAAAATAACACGATTCCACTTAGAGGAGGCAACACCACCATCAACAACAATAATAGCCCCCATCTATTGAATTGCATTATGTGTTAAGCATCAAGCTAAGAATCTGTTTATATAATCCTCATCAACACTATGAAACAGGAGTAAATATTATCTCTATTTTGCAGATAAGCAAATTAAGACACAAAAGTTATGTAACCTGACTAAGGGTTATCCATATATAATCGTCTTATGGTTATCCATAACCTGGGATTCAAATCCAGGTCTCTCTTGACTTCAAAATTCTTAACTGTCTTGCTTTAAAATAGAAGACATAATTAAATGAAGGTGGGCTACAACAAGGGTGACTCAGCTTGTGAAAGCATATTCAAATAATTCTGGAGCTGTCCAAAGACGTGAAATTTGATTTTATGCTTCTGGTTGGTAGCTCACTTTAAAAGGAGAGCCTGGGTTTCTCCTCTACACAAACTTATATGTTTCTCCTTCACTCAGTATACTATTTAGCTCTGTCTTGTGAACAGGGATTAATCCAGGAGAGAACATGCTAATGCCAATCTTCTGGATCAGAAAAATTATTAACTGGCCAGTTTCATTAAAAGAATTGAAGATCTAACCCATGTACTTACCACTTACAGACAAAAGTGATTCCCTGATAACACTCATACCATCAAGGTACCGTGGATTGAAAAGATCCTTTTGGATCTTACAGACCGTATAGAAAGTGGTGCTTATTGAGGGGCATAGCGGACTCTGGCTCTGGGTATTTGCACTCAGAGGGGTAAATCATTAAAGACCAAGATCTGACATCCACAGAATGAGTCAAAAATGGTAGAATTTCATATAGGTTGAGATATAGAAAAATTATTTGCAAATATCTTTTATTTTATGAGCTACAGTGCAGACCAAGGACTACAGAGCCTCCTTTTTCTCAGCAAAAAAAGGCTTTTTGGCACTAATGCACCATGGGGTAGAGCTATCTACAAAAGACCACAATTAAAGTAAACTTACTTTTACTTTGTACCAAAGATATGATTTATATCCTAGTCTCTAAAGATTAAAAAAGCTCATGTGCAAAGATAGAGACATCTATGCCTTGAATTATTAAAGTTGTCAGTTCCTATTTTTAAAAAGTCAACTTAATGTGCAGTCCTGGATGTCTGAGCCTCATTTTCATTTGCAAAAGACAGCAGCAAGGATGCTGGATTCATTTCTCTATCTTTTTGTTAAGTAATAACTGGTCTGAAAAGATGAGTTATTTGTAATGAACTTATTCATTGTTTTTATTTTTTTAAAGGACAGGTCTAAGGAGAAATCCAGTTATCATCAGTTGGTTTGGGTTCAGTTGGCAGGCTTGTCTTTAGAAAGCTAAGTGTTTTATCTCATCTATTGGTGTAGGCATTAGAATTTTATTTCAAGCTGGTCTGCTGGGTTTTGCTTTGTGCTATGCAGCATGTTGCTCGTATATATATATAACAAAAGTGCTCGATGATACAATCTTACCTCAGAGGTTTTCTGTTCAAGCATTGTACATAAGTGTCAGTAATTTCAACCAGAGTAAATTCAATGGAAAGATGACTTCAGGTCAAAGCTCTGTCTCTATGACCTTGGACAAGTTACTTAACCTTCTATGCCTCAGTTTTCTCTTGTGTAAAATAAGATGCTTGATTCATTTATCCCACATGTATCTTTAAGGTACCAATTATATGCTAAGCACTAAGGTTGTCACAGTGAACAACAGCAAAAAAAAGCATTTGCCTTCATGGAACTTATAGCCTATATTGAGAAAAAGCCAATAAATATGTAAATAAATAATATGATGTATAATTTCAGAAAGGTGTATGGTTCATGAAAAAAATAAAGCAGAATAAGGGAGTAGAGAGAGATTGAGAAGATGGGTGGACTAACTTTTTAATAGAATGTTCCATGAAGACTTCTTTGAAGAGGGAATTTTGAGCAGAGACCCAAAGGAAATAGGGAATCCAGCCATACAAAGATCTGAGGGAAGATCTTGCCAGGCAGAAGGAGACAGGAAGTACAAAGACTCTAAGGTGAGTGTGCTTAATATGTTGGAGGTACAGAGAAGAAGCTGGAGCAGACTGAGGAAAATCGAGACAGTAGGAGACATGGCAGGATCATAGAAGGCCTTCTAGGCCATGGTAAAGCATGTGTGTTTTATTTTAAGTATGATGAGAAGCTATTGGGGGTTTAAGCAAGGCACTGATTTGATCTAATTTACATTTTTTTAAAAGATAACTCTGTGTGCTATACAGAAAATAAACTGTAAGGGGGCAAGGGAGAAAACAAAGAATGGTTAGAAAGCTGTTACAGTTATCCAGGCAAGAGATGATGTTGCCTTAGACCCTGATTGTCATCAGCAGAGGTGGTGATAACAGGTCAGATTGGGGACATATTTTGAAGGTAGAGCCCACACAATTTCTTGATAGATTGGATATGGTTTGAGAAGGAAAGAAAGGTGTCAAGAATGATTCTGAGGTTTTAGGCCTGAACAAGTGAAAGGTTTGAGTTGACATTAACTGAGGTAGGGAAGATTAAGTGAATATAGCTTGGGAGAAGAATCATAAATTCTTGTCAACATGTAAAGTTTGACATTCTTATTAGAAATTTGAGTGGAAATGTTGAGGCAGCAGTTAAATATCTGTGTCTGGAGCTTCAAGAGTACCTAGCTACGGAGAAGCATATTTGGGAATTTTCAGTGTATAGAGGGGTTTTGAAGCCATAGAAATGGAAAAGTCAACTCTTAAAGGAGAAAGTATAGATAGAGAAGAGAAGAGGTCCAAGGATTGAACATGGGTCACTTACAGTAAGAGGCTAAATTGATTAGGCGGATGCAACGAAGGAAACTGAGAAGTAAAAGCTAGTGAGATAGGAGGAGAAGCAAAAGAGAATGGTGTTTCAGAAGGAAGTGTTTCAAGGCAGCATGGCAGTGGGGGTGATAAACTGTATCAAATTTTGTTGGGAGATTAAGTAAAATGAGACCTGAGAATTGGTCAACAGACCTAGCCACATTGAGGTTACTGGGAAACATGATAAGGATGGTTGCTGAATGTTTGCTGAAAGCCTGTTGATTGAGAAGACAATGGAAGGGAAACGAGGACAGAAAATGAGTAGAGACAGCCATTTTTAGAAGTTTTGCTATGAATAGGAGCAGAGAAATTATGTAATAACACTGTTGATCTTACTGGATTATAATGAAAGTGCTTTGTAAAATGTTAAGTTTATATGCAAATAATTAGTTTATAATAACAATGAATCACTTTCTCATGGCTGTAACTGGCAGATTCACTTTACATGTTTCTACATATTCACAGATTATAAACATTTCCCCCATTTATTTTCTTTGACGAAGCTTCGATTCATGTATTTTTCAATTGGACATTTGTTAACTCCTTAAAAATCAATCAGAGAAGGCTTGGAAAAATTAACAAACATATCAAAATAAGTCCAAGAGCAGTCCCAAACCCTATGAGAGTGCAGGCCCAATCCTGCATAGTGGGCACTCGTGAAAGGAAGTTTTGAACGAAGGTCTTAGCCATTTCTGCCAGGCTGGTATCCAACTGAGGTGCTTGTTGCATTGCCGCGATTTCTCGATGCAAAGCAACAAGATCCAGCGAGGCATTTGCATTATGCCATATGCCGTTCAAATGGCGTTTCACCCTTAGCCAATTGTGTTGGCTATCA
>NW_007734769.1:32822-33527 GCF_000696425.1 Galeopterus variegatus
TTTCAAGGCATATACTTCATCACCTATTAAAGTTAAACTACCATACAAGGCATTAGGCTTGGTCTCCATTTTTTTAATCTATACTTTCCAAGTGCTAAAGATACATTTTTAGATACTTGATTTACATACTGAGCATTATGAATAGTTTGCAAAAGAGCCACAGCAGCCGTAGCACCGGCTGCTATGACAGAAACAAGAGCCAGCACCCCTGCACTTAATAATCCCAGAAATCTACGGGGCCTTTCCGTAAGATCAGAAACTTGCTTAAACAACTGTAAACCAGAATTAGTGAACCAGGGTTCTGAAAGATTAACAGGAAGCATAACAAAGGAGGGTTGATACAGTATCATAAGATTCTCTTTTTTAGACAGGTTGGAAAGTCTCTAAGAGCAGAGAGTGGGCCTCATGACTGAGTTTCTTCATCTGTCCCCATGTTGGGAGCTGAGCCGTCCGCATTCTCGGGAGACCACCTGCCGTGTCCTCCAGGGTGAGATGTCTCATCCGTGCTGTCAATGACGGGGTTTGCGTGGCGTACCAGCCTCTCCAGGAGCCAGTGCGGACTTTTGGCATCCTGTGGAAAAACACATACATGCCCTCATCCCCAAATGAGTACAGGGTCGGGGCCATGCCATTCATTAGTCATAGGGTCCCTCCAGCGCACACAAGGCCGGGCAGGAGTTTGACCTGAACTCCAAAAGCGCTGGG
>NW_007734769.1:33889-34929 GCF_000696425.1 Galeopterus variegatus
TGTCCGTTTTAAGTACATGAGGGATCCCCATACAAGAGAAGCTGCGCAGGCAATGAGTGATAACATGAGAGCAGGATTCACCTGTTAAGGGAGAAGCAAAAAGGAAACCAGAGTATGTATCAATAGTGACATGTCCAAAGCAAAGGCGTCCAAAAGAGGGAACATGAGTAACATCCATTTGCCACAAATGGTTGGGTAGCAGACCCCGCGGGTTAACTCCATAATGTGGAACTGATAATAGAGAAGGACAAGTTGGACAAGATAACACAATATCTCTAGCGGCAGCACGAGAAATTTGAAACTGTAAGCACAGAGTATGGCTATTCTGATGATGCAAGGCTTGAGATTGCTGGGCCAGCTGTGTTTGAGATAAATAGACATATGTTAAAGAGTCAGCCTTATGATTGCCTGCCATCAACGGGCCAGGCAAGTCAGAGTGAGCACGAAGATGTCCAAAATAACACCTACGGGATCTGGAATGCAAAAGTCGTTGGATGTCAGAAAACAAGGAAAAAACAACATGTATATCAGGAACAGTCTCTATACATTGTAAGGCATTGATAACATATTTGCTGTCAGANGAAGTCTGCCATATGCAGGGGCACCCGTTGATCACATAAACAGCGATCCCATTAAGTAGTTTGACATTGTTCTACAAACTCAGATTTTCATAATATATAATCACCTCCTCCTAAACAGGCCCGTGCCAAATTCTTTCAATCCCCTGGAGGGAGAGCTTCAAGAGAGAGTGATTCCAATAAAGCCTCAGTGTAAGGAGCAGTAGGGCCATATTGAGCACAAACAATTTTTAATTCCTTCAATTGTTTAAAAGGAATAGGTTGATGGTACCTTTGAGGCTGTCCATCAGGCCCTTGTCTTTCAAACACAGGGTAGACAACAAATTCTTCTAAAGATTCCTCCTTCCCGAGGGCTTTTTGTAAAGCACGTTGCAAGGGGGGCGTTTTGCAACTTGGCGGGTAAGGCAGACTCACATTATCCGTGAAGGACAAAGGCTTCCCCTTTTGTTCCTTTTCTACCAT
>NW_007734769.1:35929-45700 GCF_000696425.1 Galeopterus variegatus
AGTCTCCCATTAGAGGGGAGTCCTGAACATCAAGAGGGGGAGCAGAGGCCAGCAAAACCTGAGGAATCACAGCCTCTTGAAATTTATCAAGAGGGGGAGCGACAGCTAACAAAGCCTGGGGATTTACAGCCTCTTGGAATTTATCACTTTCATGTCGAGGGTCAAGACAGTCTCTAATTAAAGTCCATAAAGAGAAAGCATCGACAGGAACCTTCTCAGGCCCATGTGCAGGATAATAATCCTGAATTTTAACTCCTACTTTAGCCCAAGTATCCATATTAACAGTGCCTTCTTCTGGAAACCACAGACATACTTCTCCCACAAAAGTTAAAAATTTATCCAATTGAGCGGCACCCACTTTCGTGCCCCGAGATTGAAGCATGGCTTTTAAGACTTGCACAAACAAATACCTACTACTATTTTGTCCCATGATTTTTTACTTCCGACTATATCAACCACTAACTGCCCACTACTTACCTTAATTCCGGACGTCCGCACAATTCACCGGGCAGTGTCCCCGCTCTGAACTTCAGGTCCCTGTTCAGGGCGCCACCAGCCAGAAGCCAGCCAGAGATGGCAGGGTGAGAAGACGAGCGCAGGATTAGAAAAGAGACAAGAGACAAAAGATGGGGTAAGGAGGACAAACAGTCTCGAGGGCTGCTGCGCTTTATTTAACAGGCATTTCTCTTTATATACTTTTCTAAGTGCATGTCTAAACAAAGGGTTACAAGTTCTGTGTAAGCAACAGGATGTGTGGGTTTACAGAAATAGCACACACTCCCAAGTTCTCAGGAATGCTCCAAGGTCAAAAGTCTAGACTTCCTCAAAAACATCTCCAGCTATTTTTAAAACAATTCTCTTTGATCTCATGAAGATTCGTCAGCTGGATGCAGCTGGACGAGAGCTGTGCCCCTAGGGGACCCCTGCATTCAGGGCAGCTCCCTGCTTCCAACAAACATTTATTAATATTTTTTGTTAGCTACATTAATCTGCATTTTAAACACATGATAATCTTGACTAAGGGACCCCATGATATGAAACACAAACCTTTTGTCATATTGGTATTATGAATGCTTTTGTTCACTAATAGCGGGAATCTGAGAGGATGTCTACATTTTCCCATCAGCCTATATTCTCTGAAACACACTGCCCAGAGGGATTATACCTTCTCTTCAGTCTTCTACAGAAGCATAAGATCTGTGCAGAAAACGAAATACACACATCAAAGTTCTAGAGAGGGGCTTGAAGTTGGCATCATAGTTATGGAAAGTGGTACAGCATGTTAGAGAACAAAACATACCTTGATTTCTTTTTTTAACAAATAAGACAATCATAGAAAGAAGAGGGAAATAAAACTTGCATTGTAATGAAACATTCAAAGAGACATTGTGGGGTAGACATGCAATTGTCAATTTTTTTTTCATTTCAAGGTATCTAAGGAGTTCTTTAGAATCTAACCCTATTATTTTAAAAAATGGGGGTGGGTGGATGAGTTTATACCAATAAATTACTGACAGCATTAACTAGTTCTAGAGATTCTGGTCATCACCAGTACTCTCTGTATTCCCAAATGATACTTAGCATAAAAGAGAAATGAAATTTTACCTAAGGCAAAGTAAATACTGACTGCCACACCCTTTGTGCCACCAAATACCTAAATGCCAACTCTGGATAATGTTCTTCATGGGGAAAAGTAGTCAACAGATGCATAAACTCTGTTTGTTGACACATTTATTCCCAGAGCTGATTGTTTGTATTAATTTTCAAAACCCCTTGCTTTGGTGAGAGCTAGTAGGGAGAAAAAGAAACAAATTCCATGGCATTTTATAATTATACCCATGTTTAAAAATTTCTTTTTGTTTCACATCAAGATGTAAGGCTTGTCATAGATTATTGTGCACTGACAGCTCTAATAGAAGAAAAAATACAGCAATTAGCCTCAGGGAAACGATATAAACTAATGCACAATTCATGAATTTGCTACTCATTCATACCTGCTGTGATTCTAACAGAATTGATGAGATACAACAGTGAGTGATTTTGAACAATTTTGATTTAATCTTCTGAAAAAACACTTGATGTCGGAATTATTTAAATATGACTTTTCCTTATGGTATGTATGAGGAACAGACTTTCTTTGACAGAGATTAAGTTCAGTGGTATATGAGGGTACTTCAAAAAGTTCATGAAAAAATAGAATTAAAAGATAATACATTATTTCCGTGAACTTTTTGAAGTATCTTCCTACTTTGACACAACCTTCCTAGGTATGGAATGAGATTCAGGGCAGCTTCATTATTGCCACAAAAGTACCATACTATGGACTGAATGTTTGCATTCCTCCCAAATTCATATGTTGAAGCCTAAATCCCCAATGTGATAGTATTTCTAGGTGAGGCCCTTGGGAGGTGATCAGGTTGTGAGAGTTGAGTTCTCATGAATGGGATTTGTACTCTTATGAGAAGAGACACAAGAGAGGTGAACTCTCTCTCCACCATCTGAGGATACAAAAAGTAGATGACCATCTGCAAATCAGGAAGCAGGCCCTCACCAGACACCTGATCTGCCAGCTCCTTGATCTTGGAGTTCCCAGTCTCCAGAACTGTGAAAAATACATTTCTGTCATTTATGCTACCCAGTCTCTGGTATTCTATTGTAGAAGCCTGCACAGATATGTATGCCTTGATAGGATACAGTTTCACAGATACAGGTACAACCTGTAGTAGCCAGAAATCTGGGTAGACTCTAACTCAAGCGAGCTTATGCAAAAATGAGAATTTATTGGTTTAGGTTATCAAGTATAGAAGAAGAAGACATATAGATGGTTCTTGCCGAAAGAGAAACTTGACTAACCCTTGAATATAGTCTTTTTCTTCATTGCCAGAAAATTTTTCAATGTATACCAGTTTAATTTTCTCAAATTAGCTTATAAAATACTAGAAAAGAGATCTTATTGGCCCAACTTGTGTCAGGCTCCCACTCTTACATCAATGAATGATTCCTTGAGCACTACCTCTGGGAAATATAAGACTACCCATGCTCCCATGAAGCTTGCAGAAAGAAGCTTTAGAAATGTGGTTTCTGGGTGTATGCCAGCCACATAAGTCCAGGAGAAGTGATTACCACCTGCCTGGGGTTTGGAGCTATTCATATCTGAAACAAGATAGATAGAAAACCAAATGAAATAAATGTTAAGAATTCACAACTATATATATCTCCCTAATAGATCAGCGGGTTTCATTTTGCTGGATTCTCTTCCAGACCCACAGACAACTGTGTTGGGGTTGGCAGGAGCTCATTACTTAGGCTTTCTTTCTTCTTTCTTGAAGCACTAGATAAATAGACATAGGAGCCAGGTGAAATTAAATATTTGTTTATAGTCAGTAAAGCTGGATTAGAAGAAATGATTTGGACTGGTTGCCAAAGTTGGTGTTCTATATTACTTCTCAAGTTGATATCAAGGAGAGAGACTTCTAGTCTTGCCTGTAGAAGATAGGTCCTGGGGCCTGATCCAGCTGTCTTTGCCAGGTATAGCAAGGGTAGAGGGAAGAACAAGTGCCCCCAAAGAGAGAGCAAGCAAAAAACAGATGTATGCATGTACCCAGTGACACTTTCCCCTATCTTGTCAATCATACAAATCATTTTTCCTCTAGGAGAGGAAAAAGTGAGAAATAAAGAGAAGACCTTAAAACGTCTTTCTGATACTAATTCCTCCTTAGTAGTAAAGCAAAAGCTCTCTAATGGGAACATGAGGACAGAGAAATAGGATCTACAAGTGCACAAAATATTATTTTTCCATAACCATTATACCATAGTTACATTCTTACTTTACACTTTTTTCACTTTTTACGTCATAATTTTTTTGTCATTTACATTTTCTTCTAAATCATTATTATAATGACTGCATAATGTCTCATCATTTAGATGATTACTGTTTTTGCTAGATAATTTACAATTATTAAATATTTAGGTGGTTTCTTATTTTTCTACCTTAGACAATACTTAGACATTTTTGTGTTTACAGTTTACTTTTTCTCCTTCTTTTGGATTATTTCCTGAAGTTGAATTCTCAGAAGTAGGATTATTATACTAAAGGCTTCACATATTCAAGTTCAAAATATTTATTACAATTTACTCTGCCACCAGTAATGGGGGCATGTGCCAATTTCACTACAACTTTGTGAGCATCATGGATGATTAATAACAGTTTGGTTTTGATTAATTTAATGGCTACAAAAGGCACTTTTTTAATGTTCTCTTTGATTGCTAGAGGGTTTAAATATTTTCCCATATGTTTGTTTACTGATAGCATTTCCTTTTATAAATTGTTCATCTCCATTACCCACTTACTTATTGAGTGTCTTAATGTTTTTTTCACTAATTTGTATGAACTTCTTAGATTATATAGACATTAACCCTTTGCCTCTTACCTTTTTTATTTTCTACTGTTTGCCCTCTTATTTTTACCATTTTTGTATTATGTAGAGGTTTAATTTTCATGTAATCCACATCATCCATTTTTCCCTTGTAAATTCTCCAATAGCTTCAAAGTTAAGTATATTATTAACCCCTCATTCTAATATCTTTTGGAGGATAGAATTGTAAATAAAACCAGTCATGTTACACTTCTAAAAAAGTTTCATAAGAATCAAAGCAAGCTTGAACTAAACCACAGCTTGTAAATGAATTGTTTAAGTTTCAAGTTGATTCTTCCTTATTAATGATGAAATAAACTTTTTAAGCAATCAAATATGGATCACAGCGGGAAGTATTAACTTTTAACAATTTCCAAAGAGCAGACCTTCTGTTATTCCATTCACATAAAATACCAGTTGACAGATGGTATTTGCCAGAAAATAGGGGAGAAAAGCATTTGAACAGAGATTTATAAATTGAAATTTTTTTCAAAAGAAGTACCTGTCTATTTGGTGGGATATTTAAGAAATAAGTAGTCTAGGGACAGTGTAGGAAAATAGAAAGAGGACAAGAAGGAAAGGGATTTTGGTCTTATGCCTGATTCAATTTTTAACTATATGACTTTCAACAGCTATTTACCCACTCTGGGCCTAAGTTTTCTCATAATTTTAATAAGGAAATTGGACAGGATAATTTACCAGATACCTCTTGGTGCTAGCATTCTGATTCTTCATTCATTCATTCATTCCATAAAAATGTCCTGAGCCCATTATATGTGGCAGACACGGCCAGTTGCTGAGAATACAATGCTACTTAAGAAACAGTACCTATATTCATTGACCTTTAGTAGGGAAGAGAGAAAGACATAAGTTGAACATTAAAATTCCATGTGATTAGTTCTATAGTAGTGGTGGAGAGGTAGAGTTATGCCCCGGGAGCTAAGGGAGCACAACAGATGAGCACCCTCTCCTCCTCCACCCCCCACCCTCATCTTCATGCTTTACTCAGCACAAGCTAGTTGTCAAGAAGATTTCTGGAGGAGATGACACCAAACCGAACCTTAAAAAAGAATAGGATTTTGTTAAGGGAAGATGAGGTGTGGGCAGATGAGGAAGTGTCTGGAGGGGAATCAGTAGAAGCAAAGCCTGAGAAACACAGAACAGCAATAAGCATATGGAGAAATACCAGATTTGATGGTGCTGGAGTTTAGAGTGTGAAGCAGAATAAGCAAGAGACAAGGCTAGAGGACAGGGCTCAGCTCATGGAGGGACCCTTGTGTTAGGCTATGAAATTTGGAATTTATTCTCTAAGATATGGAGAGCTATTATATTGTTTCAGGCATGGGAATATCATGGTCAGATTTGTATTCTGGCAGAAGAATACAGGGTGGATTGGAGGAGAATATAAGTTGAGGCAGGATCAGGTAATGTACCAATAAGCTATTGCCATAATCCAGGTGTGATCCCAAAGGCTTAAATGAGGGCAGTGAGAGTGGCTGTTCAGGTTGTTCACTGCACAATTGTGCCTGACTGAGGGGGCAAATGGGAGCCAAAATCCAGTCTGCTCCACATTGCCAAGTCTGCGCCTTGGTAGCACAAGAGGCTGTATTCTTCTGGAGAGAGACACTGTGTTCTAATTCATGCAAGGAAGTCATAAAGGCTAATATCAATGCTGAAGGTAGTTGTCATATACATGGACACAGAGTTGAGAAATATTTAAGAAAGGTGGATTCAGGACATTTAACAAATGTTAGTATTGAAGAATCTAACTATTTGGCATTTTAAGAAAATATCTATATTATTAGGTGGCATTGACCTCTCCTCTCATTGAATTTGCATGTGTAAGTTATGAAAAATTAAGTTAATTTGTTTAGTGAAAAACTACCCAAACCAACTTAACAGTAAAAACAGAACAAACAAAACAAAAACAACAAAAATACCCCCAAATAACCCAATTAAAAAATGGGCAAAGGAACTGACTAGGCATTTCTCAAAGAAAAATATACAAATGGTTGACAGACATATGAAAAAATGCTCAACATCAGTAATTATCAGGGAAAACCACACTGAGATATCATCTCACCCCAGTTAGACTGGCTTTGATCAAAAAGATAGAATAACAAATGCTGGCAAGGATGCAGAGAAAAAGGAATCCTCCTACACAGTTGGTGGGATTGTAAATTGGTGCAACCATTATGAAAAATGGTATGAAGTTTCCTCAAATAACTACAAATAGAACTGCCATATGATCCAGCAATTCCATTGCTGGGTATATACCCAGAGGAATGGAAATCATCATATCGAAGGGATACCTGCATGCCCATGTTTATCACAGCTCTATTTACAATAGCCAAGAGTTGGAACCAACCTAAATGTCCATCCACAGACAACTAGATAAGGAAAATTGTATATTTACACAATGGAATACTACTCTGTCATAGAAAAGAATGAAATACTGTCACTCACAGCAACATGGATGACCTTAGAGAAAATTATTTTAAGTGAAATAGGCCATGCACAGAAAGAGAAATACCACATGTCCTCACTCATAAGTGGTACCTAAAAAAGTAAAGAATTTTTTTTTAAAAGAAAGATACAACAATCACAATAACACATTGAACTTTCAAAAGGAGAGTACAGAACTGAGGTTACCAGAGGTGGGGGAATGTTAAAGGAGGAATTGGGCCACAAAAAATGATTACTTTGTGTAATATTGAATACACTAATTATCCTCATTTGAGCATCATGTATTGCACACAGGCATTGATATTCAACTCTGTACCCCACAGATATGTATAATCAACTATGTTTCAAGAAAAAATAAATGAAAGAAAGAAAGAAAAAGAAAGGAAGAAAGGAATACTACCAGAATTAACAGCAATTGTTAGTTTAAACATTCCGTCTACCATATTTGGCACACAACTGCTGTCAGCTGGGTTGGGCTATGAGAGATGGCTATAGAACTTCACGGTCTTTAGGCATATTCACTTTCTTTGTTACTTTTGATTTTTATACAAACTTTCTAAGAAAGGCAGAGCAAACGGCCTTATTCTCTTATTGTAAAGTGAGAAACCTAGGATCAGAAAGGTTAAGGGACTGGGCATGGTCACACACACAGAGATACAAGAGGAAAACCAGGTTGCCTGGCTCCCAGGCCAGTGTTCATTTCTTCACACCAACTGGCTTGCATGACTATCATCCCTATTATAATCTCACTGCTAAACTAGTCTGAAAGGCACAACAGTTGAAAATTCCTATATTAATTTTCAGTAATCATCATGCAGAAATCATATTAATACTTAGAGTTTATTAGTAAAAACAGTTTATTTAACTATAAGACATTACTAAGTGTTAGTCCCATTAAACTAATGAAGCTATCTGAATTGGGGGAGGCTCCATTTCTCTGGTATTCATTCCAGCATCTGTGCCGTTGTTCCCTGTATTCACTGTCAAGTGCTACATAACAAATTATCCCAAACCTTAGTGGAATAGATGAATAGATTTAACAAAAAGTCCTATACTAGGTGCTGGGGATACTGTAAGACACAGTCCCTGCCCTCATGTGTCTCATGGTTTAGCAGGAAAGGCAAGAGCAGTGGATTATGATGAGGACTCTGCTGGTGGTAAGCCCAGGGTACCTGGAAGTACAAAGACTGTAAGCTCTTATCTCAAATTCTATGATGACAGGAGAATGAAGGAAATCATCACAGAAGAGGTAAATTATTATTAGAATTCTGTTTTTAGAAGTTAGTATTTCAATGGTAACTGGGGCAGTGGGAGGAAATAGAGTTCCTGGTAGCCAGAAAAGGAAGTGGAAAAGCCCGGCAACAAAATGTTCTTGGGTTACTATATTAGTTAGGCTTTTCCAAAGAAACTGACCCAAAAAGACAGTAAGACGTGTGTGTATGTGTGTGTGTGTGGAGAGTGACAGAAAGAGAGAGATTTTAAGGAATTGACTCATACAATTGCAGAGGCTGAGAAGGCTAAATCTGCAGGATAGGCCAGCAGGTTGGAAACTAAGAAAATAATTGTTGTTGCTGTTTGAGTCTAAAGGCAGTCTGCTGGCAGAATTCCTTCTTGCTCAGGGGAGGTCAGTCTTTTCTATTAAGGCCTTCAACGGATTGGATGAGGTCCATACACATTATGAAGGGTAATCTACTTTACTCAAAGTCTACTGATTTAAATGTGAATGCATGTAAAATATACTTTCGGATAAACATCTAGAATATTGGTTGACGAAATATCTGAGTACTGCAGCATAGCAAAGTTGACACATAAAATTAACCATCATCATTGCTGAACATGGTTGAGTACATCTAGGAAACAGAATTCAGGTGGAGAAGAAGGTTTTGCAATAGAAGAATCTAGAGAGGCAAATAGAGTCCAAATCCTCTAGGATCTTATAAGTCAAGCAAAAAACTGAGGATTGTATCTTGAGGGCAATGAAGAGCTATGTAAGGCCTAGATTGTAATTTTAGAATAACTCTTCTGCCTGCAGGGTAGAAAGTTAATTGTGGAGGGGAGGACATGAAGAACTAGCAGTGGGAAGACCAGAGAGGGGAAAATGGCTGTGATTCAAGCAAGAGATGATGGTAACCTAGACTAGGGAGATGGTGCTAGAGATGAAGATAAATGGTTGGAATCCAGAGGCAATTTGGAGGTAGCAGCCTCAAGAACTGATCATGGATTTGATGTGTTAGCAAGGCAGTAGTAGTTTAGGATACCCAGGTTGCTGATGGGACACCAGGTAAATAAAGCTTTCATTTACTTAGGTAAAAGAAGAAGGAGGAAGTGGTTTGAGGGAAATTATGAGGGTTCCTTTTGTATATGTTGTTTGAAATACTGTGAGATTCTAGCTAGAGTGGCAATGGAATACACAGAGGTGTATAACTCCATCCTTACTGAAGCAGTGAAAAGTGCTTTTACCTCACCATGGTTTATCTGCCTTTTTCTCTTTAGCAAGCAAGTACATTAATGGTGAATTCTTTTTTTTTTTAATTTGGTTCTCAGTGTTGTTTTATTTTTGTCATCTATTTGTTTATTCTCTTGTTCTGTATTTATTACAAATATTCATGAGATACAAAGCTGATTGTCCCCACTCCTGCCCATGATGTGAGGGCCAGATTCATACTGAGGGCATACCCATCACCATAAATTACTTTTTTACCCTTTGTCCCCTCCCAATTATCCCCCAATCTCCCTGACCCTCCCCCTAACCCCTCAACTCCAATTTGTAGCCCTTGGAATGTTCCCTCCCTCTGTTGGATCATGGCACTGCTGTGGTCTTTCTTTCCTGCCTTCCTTTCTCTCTTAGCTCCCACATATGAGTGACCACATGTGGTATTTATCCCTCTGT
>NW_007734769.1:46421-47318 GCF_000696425.1 Galeopterus variegatus
GGGAGTGCAGGTATCTCTTCGACATGATGATTTCCATTCCTCTGGATATATACCCACAAGAAGGATCGCTGGATCATACGGAAGATCTATCTGTAGTTGTTTGAGAAACTTCCAAATCATTTTCCAAATTGATTGGACTAATTTACAGTCCCACCAACAGTGCAGAAGTGTTCCCTTCTCTCCACATGCTCGCCAGCATTTGTTATTCACCGTCTTTTTGATTACAGCCAGTCTAACTGGAGTGAGGTGGTATCTCAATGTGGTTTTAATGTTCATCTCACCCCAGTTAGACTGGCTTTGACTAGTGATGTTGAGCATGTTTTTCATGTATCTGTTGGCCATTTGTATGTCTTCCTTTGAAAAATGTCTATTCAGCTCCTTTGCCCATTTTTTAATTGGGTCATTTATTTTTTTACTGTATAATTGCTTGAGTTCTATGTATAATCTGGATATTAGTCCATTGTCAGAGGCATAGTTAGCAAAAATTTTCTCCCACTCTGTAGGTTGTCTTTTCACTCTGTTGATTGTTTCTTTTGCTGTGCAGAAACTTTTTAGTTTTATATAATCCCATTTGTTTATTTTTTCTTTTGCTGCTTGTGTTCGGGCTCATGTTCATAAAGTCTGTGCTGCTGAAGTGTTTCACCTATATTTTCCCTTACTAATTTTACAGTTTTGGGTCTTACACCTAGGTCTTTAATCCATTTTGAGTTGATGTTAGTGTGTGGTGAGAGATGCATGTCTAGTTTCATTCTTCTGCATATGGATATCCAGTTTTCCCAGCATGACTTGTTGAAGAGGCAGTCTTTCCCCAATGAAGATTTTGTTGTCTTTGTCTGATATCAGATGGCTGTAAGCCTGAGGAGTGATTTCTGGGTTCTCTATTCTACTCCACTGGTC
>NW_007734769.1:47631-51118 GCF_000696425.1 Galeopterus variegatus
CTATGAAGAATGTCATTGGTATTTTGATGGGGATTGCATTGAATCTGTAGATTGCTTTGGGCAATATACACATTTTCACAATGCTAATTCTTCCAAGAGCATGGACTATATTTCCATCTTTTTGTGTCTTCCTTAATTTCTTTCAGAAGTGGTTTGTAATTCTCATTGTAGAGGTCTTTCACCTCCTTAGTTAAATTGATCCCTAGGTATCATACTTTTTTGGTGACTATTGTAAATGGGCTTACTTTCTTTATTTCTCTTTCTGTTAATTCATTATTTGAGTAGATAAATGCTACTGATTTGGGGGCATTTATTTTGTATCCTGCAATGTTACTGAAGTTATTAACCAGCTCTAGGAGTTTTTTCATAAAGTCTTTCGGTTTTTCTATACATAGTATCATGTCATCTGCAAATAGGGAGAGTTTTACTTCATCTTTTCCAATCTCGATTCCCTTTATTTCTTTCTCTTCCCTGCTTGTTCTAGCTACCATCTCCAGTACTATGTTGAATAGAAGTGGTGAGAGTGGACATCCTTGTATCATTCCTGTCCTTAAGGGGAAGGCCTTCAATTTTTCCCCATTCAGAATAATACTGGTGGTGGGCTTGTCATAAATGGTTTTTATTGTATTAAGATATTTTCCTTCTCTACCTAATTTGTTGAGAGCCTTTATCATGAAGGAATGTTGAATTTTGTCAAACGCTTTTTCAGCATCTATTGAGATAATCATATGGTCTTTATCCTTGAGCTTGTTGATGTGATATATCACATTTATTGACTTTCATATGTTGAACCATCCTTGCATTCCTGGGATAAATCCCACTTGATCGTAGTGTATAATTTTTTTAATATGTTGCTGTATTCTAATAGCTAATATTTTGTTGAGAATTTAAACATCTAGGTTCATCAAAGATATTGGCCTATAATTTTCTTTTTTTTGTTGTGTCTTTATCTGTTTTTGCTATCAGAGTTATATTGGCCTCATAGAATGAGTTTGGGAGAGTAGCATCTGTTTCAATTGCTTGGAATAGTTTCGTGAGAATTGGTATTAACTCCTCTTTAAAATATTGATAGAATTCAGCTGTAACGCCATCCAAACCCAGACTTCTTTTTGTTGGAAGATTGCTAATTACTGCTTCTATCTTTTCTTATTATTGGTCTGTTCAGATTTTCTGTCTCTTCTTGGTTCAGTCTTGGTAATTTATATGCATCTAGAAACTTATCCATATCTTCCACATTTTCAAATTTGTTGTCATGCAGTTGTTTATAATAGTCTCTAATGATTCTTTGTATTTCTGTGGTATCAGTTGTAATGTTTCCCTTTTCATTTCTGATTTTTGTTATTCGGATCTTCTCTCTCCTTTTTTTGTTAATCTATCTAATGGTGTGTCTATTTTTTTTATCTTCTCAAAAAAACAACTTTTAGTTTTGTTGATCGTTTCTATTGTTTTCGGGGTCTCTATTTCATTTAGTTCTTCTCTGATCTTAATTATTTCTTTCCGTCTACTGCCTTTAGGTTTGGATGGTTGTTGTTTTTTAAGTTTGTTGAGACATATTGTTAGGTCGTTTATTTAAGTCTTTCCATTTTTTTGATATAAGCATTTACTGCAATATATTTGCCTCTTAGTACTGCTTTTGCAGTATCCCACAAGTTTTGTTATGATGTATCTTTATTTTCATTATTTTCAAGAAACTCTTTGTTTTCATGTTTAATTTCTTCTTGGACCCATAGGTCATTCAGGAGCCTATTATTTATTTTCCATGTATTTTATAGTTTCCAGCATTTTGCTTATTTTTTTATCACCAGTTTTAACCCATTGTGGCCTGAAAAAATTGTCAGAATGATTTTTTTTTTTTAATTTGCTGAGACTAGATTTGTGACCTAATATGTGGTCTATCCCGGAGAATGTACCATGAGCTGATGAGAAGAAAGTGTATTCTTTAGCTGCTGAGTGAAATGTTCTGTATATATCTACCAAGTCCAGTTGGTCTAGGGTATAGATTAAATCCTGTGTCTCTTTGTTGACACCTGGAAGTCCTGTCCCATACTGGCAGAGGGGTGTTCAGATCACCCACTAATAATGTATTAGGTCCTATCTCCTTCTTTAGGTCTAAGAGTGTTTGCTTGATATACCTGGGTGCTCCGGTATTGGGTGCATACATGATTATGATTGTTATGTCTTCTAGCTGGATAGTTCCCTTTATCATTATATAGTGGACTTCTTTGTCTTTTTAGATGTTTTTTGGTTTAAAGTCTATTTTGTCCAATGTAAGAATAGCTACTCCTGCTCGTTTTTGGTTTCCATTTGCATGGTATATCTTTTTCCATCCCTTCATTTTTAATCTCTGAGTGTCTTTACAGGTGAGGTGGGTCTCTTGAAGACAGCATATACTTGGGTCTAGCTTTTTAATCCAGTCAGTTAGTCTGTGTCCTTTGAATGGGGAGTTCAGTCCATTCACATTCAGAGTAATTATTGAGAAGTGCTGTTTAATTCCTTTCATCTAATTGCTACTTGTTTAGGTGGTCTACATATCTTTTGATCATTATTTCCTCTTTTATTTCTCTTCTTCAATGTGAGTTGGGAATTTAAGGCCTAATGGTTTAGCTTCTTTCTCATTCTTGCTGGCATTTTTGTTTTAACTGTGGGTTTTGCTCTTTTTTGTGTATTCATGATGGTGGTCACTGTTATTCAGATTCCAGATGAATGACTCCCTTGAGAATTTCTTGCAGGGCTGGTCATGTGGTAGTGAACTCCCACAGCTTTGGTTTCTCTGGGAAATACACTATTTCTCCCTCATTTCTGAAGGAGAGCCATTGTGGGTAAAGAATTCTTGGCTGGAACTTTTTTCTTTTAGTATTGTTTTTTTCATTAAATTTTTATTTTGTCAATATACAATGTATATGATTATTATGGCCCATCACTGACACCTCCCTCCCTCCTCCCTCTCTCCCCTCCCCCCCAAGAATGTCCTTTCCGTTTGCTTGTCGTTCCACGTTTTTCTGACCTGTAGGATTTCAGTTGAGAAGTCTGTTGTTAGTTTGATTGGGGTTCCCCAATAAGTGACCTGATGCTTTTCTCTTGCTGCTTGTAGAATTCTCTCTTCATCTTTGAGTTTTGCAGATTTAACTATAATATGTCTTCGGGGGGATCTTTTTGTGTTGAATCTGTTTGGGGACCTTTGAGCTTCCTGGATCTGAAGGTCTGTATCTTGCCCTACACCTGGGAAGTTTTCTGTTACTATTTCCTTGAGTAGGTTTTCAATACCTTTTCCTTTCTCCTGCCCTTCAGGAATACCCACAATTCAGATGTTAGAGCACTTGAGGTTGTCTGCTATCTCTCTTAGGTTTTCCTCATTACTTTTAATTCTTTTTTCCTTTATTTTGTCTGCCTGAGTTATTTCAAAAAGACCATCTTCAGGCTCTGAAATTCTTTCTTCTGGTCATCTGCAAACAGGGACAGTTTGACTTCATCTTTTCCAATCTGGATG